>NC_041028.1:1971834-2089895 GCF_900634625.1 Parambassis ranga | reverse complement strand
ATAGGATATGATATGAACGTTCTCACCTCTTAAGAAGCAGAAGAACAGAACACTCTGGATGTTCATTCTGAATTTGAACCTGATGGATCAAACAGCAGGAGAGCAGCTTCTAGCACCTCGCTCCTTTCTCTGTCTGTGTGGTTAGTCAGGGCGATGAGGTTTAAGTTAAATCAGCATCTCCTTCCTGTATCACTGTGCATGTTCGGCTTTCAGATGTTATCTTCACCAAAACCACTAAGTGGTGAGGATTGGGTAACATATTAGATTAAGATTAAGAAACCCTTAATTTGCCCCACAGTGGGGAAATTGCACATTAGATTTAGGATTATATGAACTCATGACTTAAAGCCACGCTTTGCTGCTGTTAATCCTAAATGTCTGCAGAGCGAAGTGGTAAACCTGATAAAGTTGGTGCTGCAGAATCCAAAAACGGATGAAGGAGGGTGTGTGGCAGTAAGACCTCAACTCCCAGAATGCAATGCGCCTGTTCCTGCAACAAACAGCCAATCAGAGCCTCTGTCTCTCCACTAGCAGCACTCAGCTGTCTGGCGGTTTGTTGAAACGGCCCAAAAACTAGCCCCAAAGATCTTGTATTAATGGTAAGGGCTCTCTCTCCTTCCATCATTTATGCTTCTACACACACACAAACAAAGATCAGTAGAGAGTGAGACATCTGTGTCTAACAGATCTTTGAGGCACCATGAGGATAGATGATAGACTAACAGCGATCACCCGCACCCCCTGCGTAGTGGGCCCCCCTCCCTTAGAGCATTCAGTCTGCCTGAAATCCAAAAGAAGAAGAAGGAGAGCACGTCTGTCCCAGAAGACCTGAAGGAGCCGTGTTATGTGCTGAGTGTTTGATGCTGACTCGTTAGAGTGAGTGAATTAAGTTGTTAGCTGTTGTTGCTAACAAGCCTAATTCCATCCATGAAGGCAGATTAACTCTCAGTATTGAGGTGTGAGGGAGGAGGTTTGACTTAGTCTCAACGTGATTTTGATCCTGCCAGATTTAAAAACATCCAAATAACTGATGAAGTACAGCCTTCTTCACCATAGGTGGTCCAAACAACATCATAACCAGCCTACCCTAAAATCATGTTTGGTGAACAGCATTCACCTTATGACAGGACATGGGAGGAGAAATAACTGGCTCAGATAATCAGCATGTTCAGACCTGTTGACTAGTTTGTCTATAATTTACAGTACATTTGATAAATGTTTTAATGGAATTGTTCATTAAACATACACAGTAACACCAGAGGCCACGGCACCACTCGTACACCCTTCTCACTTTTTTCACTCCTGACCCATTTTCATGCCTGATAAACATTCTAGACTATAATGTGGAAGAGTGTTTTTATTTAATTAATGAGAGACCTGCAGTCTTTACAAAGTCATGTTGTTTCCGCTGTGTTAGTTTGACATACAGATAAGCATCAGTCCCTCTCTGGCCTCAGAGATCTGCTCTTAAACGTGAGTGTAACTGATAAACACCGTCAGCAGTGTTTTACTAAAGAACTCTGAGATCTAAACTGTGATTAATAAGTGTCAGCGGTCTGTATCTGTCAGGATCACACTGCTGCTGGTGAGACGGCGATTTCTATAAATGTTCACAGTGCAATGGAAAAAAAACTTAAAGGCACACAGGTACATATTGGACTGTTGAGCATCTTTTCTATTATACATGTTTGTGTTCGTAAGCTAGATTAATAAAAATGAAAATAAAGATGATCAGCTTTTTCAACAGAGGAAGTGAAACGCACAGTAGAATCAGGTTGAAAGTCAATGTGACAGTTCTGTCTTTACTAAAGCAGTGTAGGTCTGGTCCCTGGTCCCTGGGTGGATGGACTGAGGCTCTGGTAGGCGGAGTCTTCACGTGCGGAGGCCGCAGTGTTGTCTCATAAGTGACCGATACCTGAAAATAAATCACAGTCCAGAACCTGACATACTTCCAATCATCATCATTCACAGGTTTTGTACCAGAGAGGTTACCAAGGATGATATACATGCGTTTCCATGGAAACCAGAAACTAAGCTCTCCTCCCACCCAGAGAGGACAAACTACCTTTTTCCGGTCGAGAACCATGGCCTCAGACTTAGAGGTGCTGATTCTCATCCCAGCCGCTTCACACCTCGGCTGCAAAACGTCCCAGTGCACACTGGAGGTGCCAGCTCGATGAAGCCAACAGGACCAACATCATCTGCAAAAAGCAGAGATGAAATCCTATGATTCCCGAACCAGATCCCCTCCGGTCCCCGCTGCGCCTAGAAATTCTGTCCATAAAAATTTGAACAGAACCGGTGACAAAGGGCAGCCCTGCGGAGTCCAAATGCACTGGAAACAGGTCTGACTACTGCCGGCAATGCGAACCAAACTACTGCTCCGGTCATACAGGGACCTAACAGCCCTCAGCAGAGGGCCACGGACCCATACTCCCAGGCACCCTCCCACAAGGTGCGCGAGGGACACGGTCGAACGCCTTCTCCAAGTCCACAAAACACATGTGGAGTGGTTGGGCGAACTCCCATGAACCCTCCAGCACCCTGCGGAGGGTTTGTAGAGCTGGTCCAGCGTTCCGCGGCCAGGACGAAAACCACATTGCTCCTCCTTAATCCAAGGTTCGACTATAGGCCTAATTCTCCTCTCCAGTACCCTGGCGTAGACTTCCAGGGAGGCTGAGGAGTGTGATCCCCCTTTACTTGGAGCACACCCTCCGGTCCCCCATTTTAAAAAGAGGGACCACCACCCTGGTCTGCCAGTCCAGCGGCACTGCCCCCGATTGCCACGCGATGTTGCAGAGGCGTGTCAACCAAGACAGCCCCACAACATCCAGAGACTTAAGGTACCCAGGGCGAATCTCATCCACCCCTTGCCACCCCTTGGTGCCTTGCCGCCGGGGAGCTTTTTGACTACCTCGGCAACTTCAGCACAGGTGATGAACGAGTCCACCACTGAGTCATCAGCCTCCGCTTCCATAATAGAAGGCGTGTTGGTGGGATTGAGGAGACCCTCAAAGTACTCTTTCCACCGTCCAACCACCCCCTCAGTCGAGGTCAACAGCTCCCCACCTCCACTGAATACAGTGTTTGGCAGAGTACTGCTTTCCCCTCCTGGAGGCGCCGGACGGTTTGCCAGAATCTCTTTGAGGCTGACCGATAGTCCTCCTCCATGGCCTCCCCGAACTCCTCCCAGGCCCGAGTTTTTGCCTCTACAACTGCCCTCGCTGCAGCACGCTTGGCCCTGCCGATACCTATCAGCTGCTTCAGGAGTCCCACAAGCCAACCAGGCCCGATAGGACTCCTTCTTCAGCTTGACGGCATCCCTGACCTCCGGTGTCCACCACCGGGTCTGGGGTTTGCCGCCACAACAGGCACCAGAGGATCGACAGATCGACAATGGAGGTGGAAAACATGGTCCACTCAATGTCTCCAGCCTCCCTCGGAATCTGGGTGAAGCTCTCCCGGAGGTGGGAGTTGAAGATCTCCCTAGCGGAGGGTTCGGCCAAACGCTCCCAACAGACCCGCACAGTACGTTTGGGCCTGCCGGGCCTGTCCAGCCTCTTCCCCCGCCAACGGATCCAACTCACCACCAGGTAGTGATCAGTTGACAGCTCAGCCCCTCTCTTCACCCGAGTGTCCAAAACACAAGGTCGAAGGTCAGCTTACAAGATTACAAAATCGATCATTGACCTCCGGCCTAGGGTGTCCTGGTGCCAGGTGCACCGATGGACAACCTTGTGCTCGAATGGTGTTCGTTATGGACAAATCATGCCCAGCACAGAAGTCCAATAACAAAACACCACTCTGGTTCAGATCGGGGAGGCCGTTCCTCCCAGTCGCGCCTCTCCAGGTGTTACTGTCACTGCCCACATGGGCGTTGAAGTCTCCCAGCAAGATGACAGAGTCCCCGGTTGGGGGTGCCATCCAGCACCCCTCCCAGAGACTGTAAGAAGGTCAAGTACTCTACACTGCTGTTCGGCGCATACGCCGAAACCACACCTCTCCCCAACCCAAAGGCGCAGGGAGGCGACCCTCTCACATACTGGGGAAAACTCCAACACATGGCTGCTAAGCTGTGGGGCTATAAGCAAGCCCACACCAGCCCGCCGCCTCTCACCATGGGCAACTCCAGAATAGAAGAGAGTCCAACCCCTCTCAAGGAGTTGGGTTCCAGAACCCGAGCTGTGCGTGGAGGCGAGCCCGACTATATCTAGTCGGTACCCGCTCGGCCTCCCGCACAAGCTCAGGCTCCTTCCCCCCCCATCGAGGTGACATTCCATGTCCCCAGAGCCAGTTTCTGTGTCCAGTGATCAGGTCGCCGAGGCCCCCGCCTTCGACTGCCACCCAATCCACTCTGCACCGGCCCCTTACGGTTCCTCCCACCGGTGGTGGGCCCATGGGAGGTCGGCCCCACGTCGCTCCTTCGGGCTAAGTCCGGCCGGGCCCCGTGGGGAAAGGCCCGGCCACCAGGCGCTCGCATTCGAGCCCCAACCCCGGGCCTGGCTCCAGGGTGGGGCCTCGGCTGCGCCACACCGGGCGACGTCACGGTCCTTGTTTTTCTTTTCTTCATAAGGGGTATTTGGACCGCTCTTAGTCTGGCCCATCACCCAGGACCTGTTTGCCTTGGGAGACCCTGCTGGGGGCATTAAGCCCCCGACAACATAGCTCCTAGGATCATCTGGGCACTCAAACCCCTCCACCACAGTACGGTGGCGGTCCATGGAGGGGACATTTGAAACATTAGTAGTGAAACATGTGAAAGTGCAAAATGAAATGAAAGCCAGCTGATGTGAGGTGTATGAAGTGTTTGCTGCTCTTCTTCCTCCTCAGTGTTCATCGGTGTGTTTCCACCAATAAACTCAAACTCAGCTGTGCAGTCATCGTTTGTCTGAACATGTATGTTTCGGTTCTGTAAAGTTTTAAATATCAAATTGTAACGATTGAAAATGAGAATGAATGATTGACAGAGGAGCTGGCATCACATTTGCATCTGCACATGCTCAGATGGTGCCTCAGTTCGGTTAGTGTTGGCAGGACATGAGGACGTGCTGAAACACATTATGACCTTATGACCTTTTGACTGAACGGAGACGCTGAAAAACACTGAACGTGGGAAAGGTGGATGCTTTCAGTGTTCAGACCTGAATCCAGGCTACAACCTGCAGACCCACTGCTGCCAACCCCTGGTGCACATTGACCTCTGGTGGTGGAAATGAGTATTACATCACAACAACAACAAAAAAACTGTTTAATTCACACAAAATACAGGAAGTTGAGGGACGGATTGTCCTTCAGGTCACATGTAGAAACCCCAGCGAACGGGAGAGATACTTCTGTTTTGTGTTCTGACTACAGGAGATGGTTCAACAAATGAAACACCACACAGCAAATCCAGAGACTCACCTCCATGTTAGTTTTTATTTTTAAAATCCGTGGTTGTCATGGTTACAAACCAGGTGACAGACTGGGTCATCAATGCAAACATTTCTAACATGAAGAGAGAAACAGCTGTTTTTATAAGCCACAGTAAAATGAAGACATTAATGAGCATGAGTACTTTGTTCAAATTTACAAATAATAAAACATTAATGTTCATTTGGTTGACAAATAGTCATTTTAAAAAGTATGTTAATAATTTATTGGTGACAATTAAAAACATGCCTTTAAGGACCTCTCTCACTCACTACCTGTGTGACAGCAGCCAGCAGAGGAGAGTGGTGCTGTCCGTGGCGGCAAAATGTGCGCCGAGGACAGAAGATATGCCCAGGAGGAGTGTGTGAGAGGCAGTGAAGCAGGAACACAACCCGCCTGTGTGGCAGCAGGTCGTTCAAGCAGTTTCAGAATATTCCCTGTAGCCACCAAACTACATACAAGGACAGAAGCGCGCCGCACGGGGGCAGCAACGCGCCTCCCAGTAGTATGCAGTGTGCCGGAAAGCAGAAGAAGAAGAAGAATGTTTATGTTTAAATCTGAATGGCGGATTTATGAGCTCAAAATATAACACATACCTGGATGATAACATGTCGGAGTAAACCTCAGCGGTTTAGGTGAGTTAAGTTCATTTCTTTGTACTTTTTGATTGCGCTTGTCAAAGCTTGTTACAAGCTAGTAACATAACTGTAAATAAAAACTACAGTGTGATTTATTTCCTTCGTGGTCTGTTGTGCAGGTCAGCTGTTTGCTTCCTTTACTGTTCCTGTCAAAAGTTTGGAGAAACGCTGAGACGTTTGTCATCTGTTGAGAGGGGAAAAACAAGAACAAGATGGCGGCCCAACACGGACTTCCATTCTACCCGCCGTCAGTTGGATGTTTGATGAGCTCGCTGCCAGAACAGTAGGAGAATTTAGGTTTACTGATCTATATTAACATATTCTGTTTAAACACGGTGACACAGAACTAGAAGCTGCTGCGGCTTTGTTGCCACTTTATTTGGTCACTTCCACACGGGCTTCATTTCTTCTCTTGGACCTCTCAACATGTTCTCACAAGTAAACGCATGAGGATGCGATCACTTCAAATGACAGACAGATGCTGATTCAGGTCTCAAGCTTCTGAGACTTACTGCCCACCTCCGTTCCTGTCATGGTTACAAACATGAAGAGAGACCAGTGAGAGACTCGCCTCCATGTTTGTTTGTTCTGTGTTTCTTCTGTTTCTCCTCCAAATGTAGACGACCAGAAGTGCAACCAGGAGTAACACATCGACCACAGACACACAAACAACCAGAGGCAGAAAGGGATCTGGGTGAGAGTCATAAGAGAAACCTGGCAAGGAAGACGGAGAGAGAGATCAACAGTGGAGTGACAGAACATCAACAAGTTCCAAGAAAAGTGAGTTTTACTGTTTTTCCTAAAGCTGGATCCATACTCTGCGAGAACAGAGAACTCCCTTCCCCCTGCCGACGTTACGCCCACAAAATGACGTCATTTTCTATCTCGGACCGCCCGTTGTGCAGCTCTCTCAGACACATGGCCCGGGCAGAACTTTTTCTCTCAATGCTGTGCGTCAACCATGCTGTGATTGGTCGGAATTTATTGTGGGCGTGATGAATTTGGTGAAGCGCAAGAGCTTCTTCAGGTGCAGAACACACAGACAGAAGGAAGAAGTACGACGATGAACAGTTTAGATGAGCAGCTGGCAAACAGCTCCTGGAAGGAGAAACACGGCGGACAGAGGAGAGAGTCTGTCCAAAATGTGGCGATAAAAACTAATCCCAGTATTGATCACGGTGTTACAGCGGCTCACGCACATCAAACACCGAGAGACGTGATGTATTATTGTAGACAGTCATCCACACGTTCACAGAATTAAACTCACACAGACCAGAGGTCTGCTACAGTCAGCTACACTGATCTATCTATTGTCATGCTGTACGCCCTCTTCCCTGAGCATTATCAGCTCGTTAGGACAGGTAACCACGACTGTACTCACAATTTACAATACAATTGCACTGTCCATCGTCGTTGTACTTCCGCCTTCTGTCTGTCTGTTTTCTGCACCTGAAGAAGCTCTTGTGCTTCTCCACATTCATCCATCCATCTTCAATCGCTTATCCGGGGCCGGTCGCGGCAGCAGTCTAAGCAGGGACACCCAGACTTCCCTCTCACCAGACACTTCCTCCAGCTCCTCTGGGGGAATCCCGAGGTGTTCCCAGGCCAGCCGAGAGACATAGTCTCTCCACCGCATCCTGGGTCTTCCCTGGGGCCTCCTCCCAGTGGGACATGCCCAGAACACCTCCCCAGGGAGGCGTCCAGGAGGCATCCGAACCAGATGCCCGAGCCACCTCGGCTGGCTCCTCTCGATGTGGAGGAGCAGCGGCTCTACTCCGAGCTCCTCTCGGGTGACTGAGCTTCTCACCCTATCTCTAAGGGAGCGCCCAGCCACCGTTCAAAGGAAACTCATTTCGGCCGCCTGTATTCGCAATCTCATTCTTTGGTCACTACCCAGAGCTGATGACCATAGGTGAGGGTAGGGACGTAGATTGACCGGTAAATCGAGAGCTTCGCCTTCCGGCTCAGCTCCTTCTTCACCACAACAGACCGGTACAGCGGCCGCATTACTGCGGAAGCTGCACCGATCCGTCTGTCAATCTCCCGCTCCATTTTTCCCTCACTCGTGAACGAGACCCCGAGATACACAAACTCCTCCACTTGGGGCAGGAGCTCTCCTCCCACCCAGAGAGGACAAACTACCTTTTTCCGTTCGAGAACCATGGCCTCAGACTTGGTGCTGATTCGCATCCCAGCCGCTTCACACTCTGCAAACCGGCCCAGTGCACACTGGAGGGCCTGGCTTGATGAAGCCAACAGGACAACATCATCTGCAAAAAGCAGAGATGAAATCCTGTGGTTCCCGAACCAGATCCCCTCCGGTCCCTCGCTGCGCCTAGAAATTCTGTCCATAAAAATTATGAAAAGAACCGGTGACAAAGGGCAGCCCTGCCAGAGTCCAACATGCACCAGGAACAGGTCTGACTTACTGCCGGCAATGCGAACCAAACTACTGCTCCGGCCATACAGGGACCTAACAGCCCTCAGCAGAGGGCCACGGACCCCATACTCCCAGAGCACCTCCCACAAGATGCCGCGAGGGACACGGTCGAACGCCTTCTCCAAATCCACAAAACGCATGTGGACTGGTTGGGCGAACTCCCACGAACCCTCCAGCACCCTGCGGAGGGTATAGAGCTGGTCCAGCGTTCCGCGGCCAGGACGAAAACCACATTGCTCTTCCTGAATCCGAGGTTTGACTATAGGCCTAATTCTCCTCTCCAGTACCCTGGCATAGACTTTCCCAGGGAGGCTGAGGAGTGTGATCCCCCTGTATTTGGAGCACACCCTCCGGTCCGGGGTTGGGGCTCTCACTGTGGTTTCGGCGTATGCGCCGAACAGCAGTGTAGAGTAGTTGACCTTCTTACAGTCTCTGGGAGGGGTGCTGGATGGCGCACCAACCGGGGACTCTGTCATCTTGCTGGGAGACTTCAATGCCCACGTGGGCAATGACAGTAACACCTGGAGAGGCGTGATTGGGAGGAACGGCCTCCCTGATCTGAACCCGAGTGGTGTCTTGTTATTGGACTTCTGTGCTGTGCATTATGGTTTGTCCATAACGAACACCATGTTCGAGCACAAGGTTGTCCATCGGTGCACCTGGCACCAGGACACCCTAGGCCGGAGGTCAATGATCGATTTTGTAATCGTGTCATCTGATCTTTGAGATGTTTTCCACCTCCATTGTCGATGCGGCTGTCTGAAGCTGTGGCCGCAAAGCCTGTCGTGGCAGCAATCCCCGGACCCGGTGGTGGACACCGGAGGTCAGGGATGCCATCAAGCTGAAGAAGGAGTCCTATCGGGCCTGGTTGGCTTGTGGGACTCCTGAAGCAGCTGATAGGTATTGGCAGGCCAAGTGTGCTGCAGCGAGGGCAGTTGTAAAGGCAAAAACTCGGGCCTGGGAGGGGTTCGGGGAGGCCATGGAGGAGGACTATCGGTCAGCCTCAAAGAGATTCTGGCAAACCGTCCGGCGCCTCTTGCAGGGGGAAGCAGTACTCTGCCAACACTGTATTCAGTGGAGGTGGGGAGCTGTTGACCTCTACTGAGGAGGTGGTTGGACGGTGGAAAGAGTACTTTGAGGGTCTCCTCAATCCCACCAACATGCCTTCCATTATGGAAGCCGAGGCTGATGGCTCAGTGGTGGATTCGTTTATCACCTGTGCTGAAGTTGCCAAGGTAGTCTCCACATTCATCACGTCCACTAAATTCCGACCAATCACAGAATTGTTCTCACACAGGACTAAGAGAAAAAGTTCTGCCCGTGCCATGTGTCCACAAGAGCTGCCGAACAGGCGCTCCGAGAGAAAAATGATGTCATTTTGTAGTCGGAGCGCCGGCATCGAGAAGAGAGTTCTTTGTTCTCATGAAGTATGGATCCAGGTTGATGCGTACGTCCACTGTGGAAGCAGACCTGCAGGTCCGTATCTAATTCTCCTTCATACATTCATGGAACACACACAGTGTTGTTGCACGCAAACTTTGTTTATATGAAAACCTCTCATTAAATTACATATTTTGCTGCACAGAACATATGTTAAACACCTTAAACTCAAATCACCCCCCCCCCCCAACACATACACAGACACACTCATCTCCCCCAATTTTACTTAATTTGAAATTATGTAAAAAAATAAATAAATAAATAAATTAAAAATTGAAAATAAAGATGGTGCTGGTGAGCAGCAGAGAGTAAACCTGTGCCTGTGTATGCTTAGCTGTAGTTTTACCTGCTGTAGTTGTAGCTGTTGTAGCTGCAGGTGTGTTTTCAGGTGAAGCTGATGATGCTGCGGAGGAGGTCGACGGATTTGAAACTGTGAAATAACAGGAGACTGTGATGTTATCAAGTTCAGCTGAGGGAGCAGTGAATATTCTGCTAATAAAAAAGATTGTTAAAGGAACTCACCAATGATAACCTTAAATGTCTTCTTTGAATTTAGAGTCAGAGGGCTGCCATAACCACACGTGTACCGGCCAGAGTCTGACCTAGTCACCTGACCGATGTTCACATACAGTCCAAATGCAGATCCATGTATATATTCCAGGCTGTATCTGCCTCTCTGCGCCCTGTCTTCAGTCGTGTCGATGAGGATGTCCTCTTCTCTCTTGCATTCATCCTTACAGAAGAATTTTCTGCTGTTGTTTGCATGGAAGCAGCTCTGCCTGAGTGTTTGTCCCTCACTGACCATTTTCATTAAGCCATCACTTTTATTCAGTTCTGTTAAAAACACACACATACACCACTGGTTACTGTGTGTTTCCACTCTGATATCACTTCCTGTTATCACAGTAACACAGTGAAGCGCTGGTGGGGTAATGATTTAATCCACCATCAGCAACAAGTGTAAAAACATCAGTTGAAACTCACCACTCAAGACTCTGATCTCAAAGTCCCAGATTTTAGTTGAAGCTGAAACTTCACCCCAGCCACACCTGTACCGTCCTGAGTCCGACTGCGTCAGATTTCTGATGGTCACAAGCACCTTTCCTTTCCCAACAGGAGAACGGCCTGTGTATTTAATGCTGTATCTGCCGTTACGAGCTGTTCTGTTGTCTGTTTTAATGAGAACATCTTCTTTTTCTTTACATTGATTCTTACAGAAGAACTTGGTGCTTCCAGAAACAGAAAGATGGCAAATAATCCTTCCTTGTCCTCCTTCAGGTCCTGCATAAATGTTGACTGCACTGATGAGTCCGGTGTTTCCACCACACAGTGCTGTTGAAGAGATGAACAGTGAGTATTGATGATCAGCACTTTCTATATGTGTCTCTGAATGTCTGTTGTTACAGGTGTTTTATAATGTTCCTACTTTCCAACAAATCGTTCAGAGTATGACATCACTGCAGTAACAGAATACATCAATGAACAGCAGAAGGTAGGGCTGAACGATTTTAAGAATAAATTGAAGCGCGATTTTTCTGGCAAATATTGCGATTTCGATTTCATCCACGATTTTTTTCAAATCAAGTTTTAGTGCACATGAGCATTTGCAAAGATCACAGAAACTTACATCATACCAAGGGGTGGGCGATCAATCATGATCACGATTTTGCATGTTTCTGTGTAAATGACTTGAGGTAGCCTGCTCTGTCACTTCTCAAAAACCATCAGTAGATCTAAAAGTAAACTCTGATAACGTTCACTCAGTATTAGTTTTCAATAAACATGAAAATTTAAATAACAATTACAGAACAAAATAAAGTTTTATTTCAAATAGGTTAAAAAGAAGACTAATGTAGTTCTGTAAAGTATTATTCTTTACAGAATTACATAACCTTAGTGTGCCTGCTAAGGTTAAACAGTAAATACAGTATTGAGACTTAAGTAACTCCTAAAGTTCAAGTGATCAATGTGATTTAGAACAAATGATCAAACTTTAATGGGAATCATATCTAAGGACAAACGGAGCTGCTGCTGTCAGCTCTGTCCACCGTTTACTAGAGTCCTCATATGGAGCCTCTTCATCAAATGCCTGCGTTATTGTTTTGGTGACGTCATCAGCTGTTGCCTCTGTCTGCATCTGATGTACACATGGGGCCCTCCCACTACACACACACACACACACACACACACACAGGTGTAGAAGAGCTGCTGATGGCACAACAGCAGCAAACCTGAATATAACGAGCTGGTAATGTTCAGAGAGGTGGGCGCGTACATGCTCGTAGCATTTAATACATTCGTATACACTGATTCAGTTAGGAGTAGTGCAAAAAACCGTGGCTTTGATGATCTCAAAATTGCGTTGTCTGAGATCGCAATTTTTGGTCTAAAACGATAGATTGTTCAGCCCTAGCAGAAGGTTAAATCCACATCGAAATATCTGTGATAGGATATGATATGAACGTTCTCACCTCTTAAGAAGCAGAAGAACAGAACACTCTGGATGTTCATTCTGAATTTGAACCTGATGGATCAAACAGCAGGAGAGCAGCTTCTAGCACCTCGCTCCTTTCTCTGTCTGTGTGGTTAGTCAGGGCGATGAGGTTTAAGTTAAATCAGCATCTCCTTCCTGTATCACTGTGCATGTTCGGCTTTCAGATGTTATCTTCACCAAAACCACTAAGTGGTGAGGATTGGGTAACATATTAGATTAAGATTAAGGAACCCTTAATTTGCCCCACAGTGGGGAAATTGCACATTAGATTTAGGATTATATGAACTCATGACTTAAAGCCACGCTTTGCTGCTGTTAATCCTAAATGTCTGCAGAGCGAAGTGGTAAACCTGATAAAGTTGGTGCTGCAGAATCCAAAAACGGATGAAAGAGGGTGTGTGGCAGTAAGACCTCAACTCCCAGAATGCAATAGGCCTGTTCCTGCAACAAACAGCCAATCAGAGCCTCTGTCTCTCCACTAGCAGCACTCAGCTGTCTGGCGGTTTGTTGAAACGGCCCAAAAACTAGCCCCAAAGATCTTGTATTAATGGTAAGGGCTCTCTCTCCTTCCATCATTTATGCTTCTACACACACAAAGATCAGTAGAGAGTGAGACATCTGTGTCTAACAGATCTTTGAGGCACCATGAGGATAGATGATAGACTAACAGCGATCACCCGCACCCCCTGCGTAGTGGGCCCCCCTCCCTTAGAGCATTCAGTCTGCCTGAAATCCAAAAGAAGAAGAAGGAGAGCACGTCTGTCCCAGAAGACCTGAAGGGGCCGTGTTATGTGCTGAGTGTTTGATGCTGATTCGTTACAGTGAATTAAGTTGTTAGCTATTGTTGCTAACAAGCCTAATTCCATCCATGAAGGCAGATTAACTCTTAGTAATGAGGTGTGAGGGAGGAGGTTTGACTTAGTTGTGTTACAACCGGCCTAGGGGAAACCTAGTTGTAGCATAAAGTGACTCTTCCCTCCTGTTCCGACTCCCAAGGTAGATATGAAAAAATATCAAGGACGAATGGAATTTATATACATTTATTTATAAACGAACTGAGACAACAGAAACCTTCAGGGTGAGCAATGCCAAAATAACAAACAAAACAACTAAGGTTCTCAGCTCCTGTCTTTCCTGAACAAAAGAAAATAGATTCAAACAAAAATACAGGTGGTTTTTATTTAATTAATGAGAGACCTGCAGTCTTTACAAAGTCATGTTGTTTCCGCTGTGTTAGTTTGACACACAGATAAGCATCAGTCCCTCTCTGGCCTCAGAGATCTGCTCTTAAACGTGAGTGTAACTGATAAACACCGTCAGCAGTGTTTTACTAAAGAACTCTGAGATCTGAGCTGTGATTAATAAGTGTCAGCGGTCTGTATCTGTCAGAGGATCACACTGCTGCTGGTGAGACGCCGATTTCTATAAATGTTCACATTGCAATGGAAAAAAAACTTAAAGTCACACAGGTACATATTGGACTTGTTGAGCATCTTTTCTATTATACATGTTTGTGTTTCGTAAGCTAGATTAATAAAAATGAAAATAAAAGATGATCAGCTTTTCACGGGGGAAGGAAACACAAAGTAGAATCAGGTTGAAAGTCAATGTGACAGTTCTGTCTTTACTAAAGCAGTGTAGGTCTGGTCCTGGTCCCTGGTGGATGGACTGAGGCTCTGGTAGGCGGAGTCTTCACGTGTGGAGGCCGCAGTGTCGTTCTCATAAGTGACCGATACCTGAAAATAAATCACAGTCCAGAACCTGACATACTTCAAATCATCATCATTCACAGGTTTTGTACCAGAGAGGTTACCAAAGGATGATATACAGGCGTTTCCATGGAAAGCAGAAACTCACCTCGGTGTTTGTTTGGTTTGTTTTTCCTTTACCGATTGAGCCAAACTTCCTCCTTCTCATCACAAAGAAGATGACCAGCAGAAACACAACCAAGAGGCACAAAACGCACACAACCAGAGGCACAGAGTAGTCTGGGCCGTCAGGCAAACCTGGGAAGGAAGAGGGAGAGAAACCTCAGAGCTGAGCTACAGAACATTCTGTCTGCACATGTGAGGAGAAAATAAAAGAAAGAGTTTTAGTGTGAAGTACATTTTCCATCAGGTCCTGGAAAGACACACCGGGAGCTGAACTATAAACAAGAGAAAACAAGACGGGTGCAGCCGAAGGAAGTGGAGGGATCAGAAAGTCGGGTCCAGCGGTATAAGGAAGTGCTTTCAAAATAAAAGAGGAAGCCTCAAAAATATGACATCTGGACAGAGAAGAGACTCACCATCAACAACAAGGACCTGAAATCTGTAGAATGAATCTGGAGACAGAGGGTTGCCGTAACCACACCCGTACCACCCCGAGTCAACCTTGGTCAGCTGACTGATGCTGACGTGCAGGCCGGGCACAGATCCTTTTACATAGAGGATGCTGTATCTGCCGTTCTGAGCCGTGTCTTTGTCCGTGTAGATGAGTACGTCCTCCAGCTTCTGACATTGGTCCTTACAGAAGAACTTCCTGTCTCCATAGACAGTATAGCTGCATCCCCATGTGAGTGATTGTCCCTGTGTTGTTGTATAGATGAAACCAGAGGTTTTATCCAAGAGCTCTGTCAGAAAATAAGAACACAGCTGCATGAGTTGATGCATGAACTTCCTGTTCCACTGTGATTTCAACATATCCTGTTGTCACAGTCTGCACGGTGGCACCAGAGGATGCAGCAACAAGTCACTGGCTGACCTCTCCTGTCTCCATCAGACCTAATCTGAACCAACCAACAGACAGCTATTAGCACAATGCTAGCTGCGGCCCTCAGCTCTGATTGTTAGCTACTAACACAATGTGAGTTTTTGTCCAGAAACAGGTGTAAATAATTGTTTTAGCTCCTTTCACTCCTGTTCATAGAGGACTCTCCCCCAGCGCCCCCTAGGTGTGCTGCTGCCAGTTTCAGTACACTGAACAGTATGACGGTTCTTCAAAAAATACAATGGTTCTGGTGGCACTCATAATCAGCTCTCATTGTCATCATATAGATTAATTCTAATAATCAAGGGATTATAAAATAAACTCACCATCTGAAACTCTGACCTCAAAGTCTGTGTATGATTCTAGAACCAGCCCTCTGCCCAGACCACACCTGTACAGCCCTGAGTCAGACTGGGTCAGATGTGTGATGGTCACATGCAGAGATCCTCTTCCAGAAGAAGAATCTGAGTATTTAATGCTGTATCTGCCGTTCTGGGCTGTGCTGCCGTCTGTTTTAATAAGAACGTCTTCTTTTCCTTTACAGTCGTTCTTACAGAAGAACTTGGTGCTTCCAGAAACGAAGCTGCAGTCCAGGGTTCCGTTTCCTCCTTCAGGTCCTGTGTAAAGGAAGACTGCATGGACAGCCGGTGCTGCTGGGGACACAAACAGTGAGTGACATTTTACAATGCTGCTACTTTTAACACTTCAACAACAACAATGTGCGTGCATGCTGCAGACAGCAACGTTCTCAGTCCTCACCTGATAAGAAGAAGAAGAACAGAACATGATGGACCTTCATTCTGAATTTGATCCTGATGGAGAAAGTGCCTCCTGTCTGTGTGGTCAGTCAGGAAGCTTCTTTAAGTCTGCATGTCCTTCCTCTTTTTCTCTTTCATTCAGCTAAGGTCACCATGTGACCATTAGGGGTTTGTTCCAGATATTTGGGGCATAGAAGCTAAATGTTCATTTCTAACTCTGGGACAGACAGTACACCTGTCGCAGATGATCTGAGGGGTCTGCATGGTTTGTAGTGAAACAGGACATCAGTGAGACGTTTAGGGTTTCATAGAGCAACAAGGAGTATTTAGAAGAAACTGCATTCTGCCAACAGTGTCCATCAAATGAATGTGCATTGGTTCTTCAGGGGTTCATTAAAGAGACAGTTCTGTGAGATCTTTTAAACAGAGAACACATAACAAGCAGTCACTCAGGCCAAAGGGCGAGCAGACAAGCCCGGGCCGCTCAGGAGGACCAAACAGGCCGTGGACTGGCCCAGGTGCAGCAGGTGTGTACTCTCCCTGTTGTTGTGTAACACATTGTACAGAAACCTGTATCACTGTTTTGTAGCAGACAGGCAGCTCAGTATGACTGCTCGTTCTCTGTCTCTGCTGATGCAGAGTAGGTCTGGTCCTGGTCCCTGCTGTCAGGATCAAGACTCTGGTAGACAGGGTCTTCACGTTTGGAGGGTGGAGCAATGTCAGCAAATGCCTGAAAATAAAACACAGCAGATATTTGTATTTAATGCTGATAAGAAGCAGAAGAACAGAGCACTCATTTATTCTGAATCTGAACCTGATGGAGAAACCTCAACCTCACTCCTTCCCCTGTCTGTGTGGTCAGTCAGGACCATGAAGCTTAGTTTAAATCGGCATCTCCTTCCTGTGTTTGTCTTTCTGTACATGTTTGTGTGGGATGATCTTTTAATGTGACAGAAGACAACATGTAATCATGACCTAAACAGGAAATGAAGGAATCAAACGTCAGAGAAACAGCAGCCTGCAGTATCTTGGGACAGATTCACTTAAAGTTATTTACACAAAACCAGTTCTTTTGAATGAGGACCTGTTCCTCTTTCTGGTCAACTTTGGTCTGGTTAATCTGAAACCACACGCTTCTGTTTTTCTATAGAGTGTCAGAAAAAAACCTCTAAACTTTGACTTCAAGCAGCATCAGAGCTTTGACACATTCATGGAAATAGTGGCAGCATTGTGTTTAAGGTTCTCAGTCATCCAGGTCATTTTAACTAAGAGTTGAAGCAAGGCAGCTGGACTGGAAGTTTCACTGCTCCTCCATCAGCTCCATCAGCTTCATCTGTTCTGGCAGCATTTTATTTAGCTACATTTGTCATCAGTAAGTGGAGGTTTAGTCTCAATAATGCATTAACTGTCGGTTGACTTGTGTTCGTTTCACCACCATAAGTGTTCTGCAGTGCACAGATATTTTATGTGCTTCTCTCTTCACTGAAAAATGTGGATTATAGTTGAATATTTTCAAATGTCAGCAGCTAAATTTTGCCATTGCTGTTTTTGAGCCTTAACAACACAGTGATTATCTCGGTTATGCCGTGCTTTAAAGTGGACCCATGTCGTTTTTGTGGCTAGGAGTGTTTGTTAAACACAGAGCTTTATTTGTTTAGCGCCGCAGAGCTAAGATCTTCTTTGCCTGCAGCTCGGTGATGTCCTGAAGATATTTGTCATGGTGTTTACTCCAGACATTTCTCCACCAGGCTGAAGAATAGACCAAACTAAGCTTAGATAAGATAAGATAGAACTGCAAAATCTTTGGGGAAAAAGCAGAACAGTGAAGTAGGGCTGGCAGCAGCAGGGTCACAATAATATACACATGAAAGTAACTACACGTTGCTGAGATGTTGACTGCATGCTGTTTGGAGCTAGTAGAAGGTGATGATTTATCAGCAACATAGAACTATGTGAGAAGTATTTGGTCATCTGCATCTCTTCTACTTCGTTGTCAGGTCTTTGTATGATGAAACTGCTGCAGAGAGCTGTTTGTTTTTGCTCCCATTAGTGAGCAGATTGCATAATTTTAATCCATAATTAGAATTCAAACAGGTGAGGTGCATCTAAGTTTCAGGACCGTGTTTGTATTGGGCTGTAAACATGTTTATTTCTGCTTTAACATGCAGGTCTGTGGGCATCGGTTATCAAGTCGACATGATGAGCTACTGTGACTGTGAGCCAAATATGTTTTTAGTCTTCACAGGTTCTGCTGTCACAGCTATTTTAGGCACGGGTGTGTACATTGATCTCTCATTTTTTCTGTTAGAGGGCACACAGAGCCGACATGAGGTTCCTCTCAGGCGCCTCGTTGTACAAAAACATAAATATACATGCAAAAGAGAGAAAATAGAGAGACTATGAAGGTGCATGTTTGTGTGGCTCAGATCCGTCCTCCTCTCCGTGCAGGAGACAGAAGGAGCCATGTGAGGGTGGGTGGGGTAGGTGGGGTAGATGTCCAACAAGGACGGGACTGGAGCACGATGATCTGTCCGGCTGTGTTCACTGCTGCAGGGTTTTGTGATCCGAGGCGGTGGAGTTCTCAGTGGTGCCTCAGGAGACAGAGCACATAACTGGTGCTGGGGCGCTCGCTCTCCTCAGCTTGTGAAGAAAGTACAGGCGTCTCTGTGCTTAAGTATTCATATGTAAAAACATGCTGCCTGATGTCTGGGTTATTATGGGATGCAGTGGAGTCTGCAGGCTCCAGGATGTGATGCAAGTGTCAGTTCATGATGTGTAATCATGTCTGAGCAGATTTCCCAGCATGCACAGAGAGGTGCAGTACACAGAGAGTCCTGTAGATGGCAGTATGAGCCCATCTTTGTGTCGTCAGGCTTTGAGACCAGTTAGATTTGTTTAACCTGATTTGTGCAGTTTTCTGCCAGCTGACTTTTACCAATCAGATCAATAACAACGGGTTTGTTTAGATTCTCTAATGTGATTCCTGAAAATGTCCACGCCCTGAGCTCATACTGATGTTTCATCTGAGCAGCACTCTGTGAAGAGAAAATCTTTTCAGCCTGTCGTTAGCAGCTATCGATCGCTCACCATTTGTATTGATACATTATATGCAGCGAGGACACTGAGCCCAGTGGAGTGCAGCAGTGATGGTTGTATGTTCTGATTTGTTCACTTTTCTGTTTATTGATATTGTTCTCATGCATCTGAAAAAAAGTTTGTACTTCAGTAGTTTTTCTCTCCTGTTGATCGATTGCCTCAGCAATGTCATCCAGGCTGATCTATCACACTGATTGGATGGATTGCCAATAAAGATAGGCATGTACATCTGCCTCTGTCATTAGCATCTTCCTGTTAGCATTTAGCCAAGAAAAACAAGTGAACTAACTTCATCAGCACACACTGCACCAGTATGTGGACACCCAGACTCCATTATGGACGTGCTGTCCTCCATGTTTCTGGTTCCTGTCCAGCTCATTAAGCATTTGTAAAGTCTAATGAAGGGTGATGAGGTCAGGTGTCAGGACGGGTTCTTCCACCGAACAGTGAAGATCATTTCTTTGAGCTTTTCTTGTGCAGACACAAAGTTATCACCTACATTCTTGTGATCTGCTCCAAAGCTGCAGCACTTTTTTTTGCTGCTTCCTTTGGCGAGGACTGGCTGCAGAAATGTGAACTCTCTCTTGAGTTAGAGCGACTAAAACCTGCACATGTGGGAATAGAAGCTGTTTGACATGGACCCAGTGTTTGTGACACGACAGACAGACAAACAGCAGGTTCGTCTGTCTGTCATTCTCCGCCTGTTTGGCTAATCGAGTTTCCTCTCAAGCAGGCAGCAGCTCCATTATCTCCTCCACCTCCTGCAGGTTGTGTTTGTCTCCTCCTCCAATACCTTCCCTCCATCTTCATGTCCTCCCTCACTTAAAGCCTAATTCACTTAACCTGTGTGTGTGTGTGTGTGTGTGTGTGTGTGTGTGTGTGTGTGTGTGTGAGATGACTGATGTTTAAGAGGCTGATCAATACAATGGACGAGGATCCTTCTCTCTGCTATCTCATGTCCTTGTCTCATGTCTGGGACATGTCATCAACACACACACACACACACACACACACACACACTCTCTCCATAAGGATGCTGTTTACCGTAATTGGGATTCAGCCTCCCTGACTGGAATACAGAACACCATGAAACTGCAGCACACACACACAGATGACCTGTCATCTTTAGTGAGATGCTGAAGGAGAAGGAACAGTTTAAGAAACGAAAGAAGCAGTGATGAGAGTAAGGCTTTACAGCTTTATTCAATTACACATCAATAAATCCTGTAAGGCAATTAGACCCATTAGCTTTATGAATTCTGTGCCTCACATGGCTGTGCACACACACACACAGTGTTGTACTTTCTTTAATGCCAATCTGAATCCCACATAACAGGGTCTGGTTTATATTCAACACTGAACCTGCTTCATTGTTCACTTCTCAGCTGGTCTTCATGACTTGATGTAAGCACGTACTGAGGGATTGTTCACAAGTAAACAGACACCAGATACTAAAAGATGAGTGCCCTGATGTTAACAGTCAGTTGTGTATCCTTTGTTTGATAACAGTCTGAGTCTCCTGAGAAATCTTGGCCCTATCTTCTTTGGTGAACATCTCAATCTCCTCCAGACCTGATGGTCTCCTGCATGGACCCTGGTCTTTAGTCCACTCCACAGATCAGTCAGGTCTTTGTGCAGGTCAGTCGGTACCCCTTTGCTCTCCTGGAGGTAGTTCTTTACTAGAAGAGAGGTTTGCTTTGAGTCGTTGTCATGTTGGAGAGAAAACCAGGACCCAGACCCAGTCTGACTGCAGACTGCTTCAGGGGTTCTTTCAGATATTCAGACTTCTTGTTTCATGATTCTTCCACCCTGACAGGATCCACGGGTCCAGACTGACTGAATCCTCCTCACAGCATCATACTGCCACCACCATGTCTGACTGTATGAAGCCTGTTCTTCTTCTACGCCTCTCCTTTCTGTCTCCACATGAAGACAACATCTCTGTGAGCACAGAGCTCTAGTTCAGCTTCATCTGACCACATGACTTCCAATCTGTGTGATCTGTCTCCAGGTGGTCTCTAGCAGACTTCAGTCTGGTCTGGAGGTGTCTTCTCTGCAGTCTGGCAGTCCATTCCTGTGCAGGACTCTAGTGACGGTCTTCTCTGACTCTTCAGGTCCAGACCCGGTTCAATCCTTCACTAGTGTCTCTGCAGCTGTTCTCGGCTCTTCAGACTCATCTCTCTTTAGTTTTCTTTCCAGAACGTTCCACATGTTTCTCTTCCTGTCTCTGACAGTCTGGTTCTGTTGGACTCTCTGTGAACTTCTTGATAAAACCTCTCACAGCAGCTCTTCAGACTTGAAGCTCCTTGATGAACTTGGTCTTCTGCTGCTTTGTAGACATTAGAATAGAATAGAATAGAATAGAATAGAATAGAATAGAATAGAATAGAATAGAATAGAATAGAATATCTTTATTGTTATTGTATTGAGAGCAATTAAAAATTAACACGGCTTTTTCTCAAATCTAAACTTTATTTCTTTCAGATCTGTGGGGGGTTAAAAATATACATACAGCAAAAATCAAAGTGAAAAAAGCAAAACAAAAAAGTACGGATGAAATAGAATAAAAATAAAAATAAGCTAGTGAAAAGTAAACATTTAAAGGATTTCGTTTTTTTGCATTTTTATGACTCAGTATCAAACAGTGTGTGTAACTTCCTGCCAAAGAAAAACCCCCTAAAAACAGTCCCTCTCCTTGTCCATCTGTCCTCCCACACACACAGAGGACGAGCGGGGGTGTTTTGGCTGGCAGATAACAAAATACCACATGAGTGTCGCTGGCCTTTACAGTCTGACTAACAGCATTTCCATTTAAGTGACGAAGAGGAAGAAGCATAGAAGGAGCGGGAGGAGGAGTCAGATGGGAAAAGCATCTGGAGGGATGGATGTGTTTTTCTGTGTGCTGATGTCACTGCCCACACCTTTACCTGGCCTGTTTAGCAATAAGAACAGCAGCAGATGTCCTCTATCATTCAGGGAGTCACTGAAACAAAGGGTTAATGCAGTCAGACTGTTACGGTGAGAAGAGACAGAGACAAACACCAAAAGACTGCTTGTGTTTATGTTGATGAAGATTCTCAGTCATCCAGGTAGAGAAGATAGAAGCAAGGCGTCTGGACTTGTAGAGCTTCAATCTTTTCGATGCTTGTGTTTATGTTTATTCTCAGCTCGGTCTCCGGGCTGTGACGCCTTCCCATGATGCATTGCATGCCCTGTAGTGACATGTGTACATCTGCTGGTGATCTGTTGTGGCAGGAAAGTTTCAGATGTAAACAGCCTCAGAGTGAACCAAACAAAACCAGTGACGAGGCCAAACTTTAACCTGCTGTGAGGTCTGTGGGATCAGTTCTTCTGATTATTGATTTTTACAAAAATATACATAAACTGGAGTCCGCTGTATAACTGTCTGTGTATAACAGAGGCATGTATTAAAAAAACATTTAAACTCAGATCAGTGTACTAACAAGATTTAAACCATTCCTGGTAAAGATTTAATGGAGGAGCAGTTTTAGCTTTTAGTTGGGTCTGTGTTCCATCCACTAACATGGAGGAGGCGGGGTTTATGATCTACATGCTACAGCCTGCCAGCAGGGGGCGACCCATGTGTTTTTAACTGACTTTAGGGGAGCTGTTATGGCGTGCATCTTTATACAGTCTCTGGGTGAGTGTCTGAAATCACTCCCTACTCCCCATATGAGGAGTTCAGTGTAGGACACCATACACTGAACTCATGGAAATTCATTTTCAGACTCTTCGTCCGTCACCTCTGACATCATTGCTGTCGCAAATAAAACACGCCGATCTCTGCCGCCTACACAAACTCTGTTGTTAGCAATTAAAATTTGTGCCGTTACAGCCCGACAAATGTTTTATAAAACAAACACAGCCGGTCATGCTGCATTCTTTAAACCATCCACATATTTATAGGTAACATAACCTTCATTCCCATTCTTCTTGCCAGTCTGCGCAATGCATGATGGGACATATTGCTAATTGTAGTCACCATCGGATGGACACTACTTTTTAAGATGCATTGTGGGATACACTGAGGGCCCTGTATGGGGACTAAACATTTTCATTGCACATTCAGACAGCACTACCAAATGGTGAAGGCTCTATGTAGGACCAGATATATTGATTAGGAAGTGATTTTGGACACTACATGCTATAGATGTTTAATTATTTGTTTGTTTTTTTGCAGCACAGCAGCTGAATACTCTGAATGTTGGTCATGTGACCGCTGCTCACAGGTGAGTCCATCGTTTTTGTTTTTTTTATTAACATACAGAAAGGGAAGAGGAGAGTTTATTTATATATAAATATAATAAATTCATAAATCATATCTCCTGTGGTAACTAAGATTTAACTTACATCAGCTTTACAGAAATAATCCAGCCATGTGAAGAAGTAGATTATTGTGATCATCTCTTGATTGTGTTGTTGTTACGATCCAACCTGCTGGTCACTGTGACAAGAAGCCCAGAGGGTGGAAGACAGAGAGGTTAAAACAGAGGAGGAGGAGGAGGCAGCATGGAGGTAAAAAGAAGGGAGGGGCAGGAGGTATCAAGGGAATACAGAGCAGGAGAGGGGGGGCACTAATGAAAGAGGCTGATGTCATTTCTGTAGATCAGCCAATCAGAGAGCAGCAGGGAGGAAAAGAAGGGAGGGAGAAGAGGCAGTTCTCAGACGGGCGTGTTTTATGTGCCACTGCAGCATCAGTGCAAAAAGAGAGACTGAAGAAGAGGAGTCAGTGGAGAGGAGCGAAAAAATACCAGAGAAGAAGAGCGAGGGGAGCGTGACGAGGAGGAGGAACGGAGTTAGGGACCGGAGGAGACGCAGGGAGAGACGCCACACCTGCAGAGGTGAGAGGAAAACAATGGCATCACTGCACGCTGCTGTCTGAGCTTACATACCCCTGTGTGTGTGACTGTGTGTGTGTGAGTGTGTGAGTGTTTGAGTGTGTGTGAGTGAGTGTGTGACTGTATGTGTGTGACTGTGTGTGTGTGAGTGTGTGAGTGTTTGAGTGTGTGTGAGTGAGTGTGTGACTGTATGTGTGTGACTGTGTGTGTGTGAGTGCGGCACCTCGATAGGCTGATGAGGGCTGGAGGGCGTGATGATGTCTTACATAATACAATGGCAGGTATGAACAACTGCCGTGTGTGTGTGTTGCTGTGTATCCTTTCGTGTGTGTGTGTGCACTCAGACCTGCAGGCTGACTGTGTGTAAATCAGACTTCATTCAGCTGCTTAATATCTGATGTGTCATCAGCTGTTTTTATGAATTATTGAAGGAAATGCTGCACTATAAAACATTATCGCCTTTAATTATTCACAGCTGTTTTTCAGTGTAGACTTCCTTTCAAGCTAAAAGTCTCTAATGAGGGAATCGGGAATCCTTTAGCTCCTCACTGTCCAGGGCTGGTTCTGTCCCATCATCCTCTGCTGCTGGAGGGGCGGTCCGTTGATGTGCCATAGGGCCGCTTAAGGACTCCACACTAATCAACAACTCCCATGTGTAAAACGTGTAAAAGCCTGAAAACCAGATGCAGACCCCCCCCCCCCCCCTGCAGTTTGGGTATCAGAGACTCTTAACTAAAGTCCAGTTAGACCAGATCCTCGTCTATTTCATTTAAACCTGTTATTCTAAGGTTTAGCAGCAGATTATAGATCATCTTTTAGATCTCTTTATGGCATTTGTTAGCATAAGTCCCACCTATGCACTCATTCACACAACCACAGGGGGGCGCAATCCCAGACAAACCAACCACAATATGGACAAACTTTCAGTGATGTCCCTCCCAGGATTCTGAAGAGGTTTTTAAGCTGTGTGTGAGGCGCTAACATCACCATGTTGGCAGGGTCTGAGTCCACCTAGAGTCCAGTTATATTAACATTATTTGTATAATACAATATAAAGTGGGTCTTCAGACTCATATTTTCTTTCATGTCAGACCCAACAGCCAAAGACCTGCTCCTGTCCGCTGTCATGTATGACACAGAAAAGCCTCAGTGCAGATAAGAAGCTGCAGTCTCTGCAGGACATGGTCTCAGTGTTTCCCATCAAGCGCTGTCTTTGTCTCCCTGATGAGTTTGTCTCTCTCATAGTTTCACCAGGTTTCTGTTTGCTTGTTCACTCCGGAATTCCTTTGTTTACTCGTAGCAACATCATTTAGGCCTTTCTGTCTTTCTGTCGCTCAAACTGTCGCCGCTTTGGCATCTAGAACAAGGCCAGAAGGAGCAGGAGGAGGAAAAAGAAAAGAGGAGGAGAAGAGCAGGAGAAGTTGATCAGCAGAGGAGAGAGTGAAGGAAATGAGAGGTAAAAGATAAAGCCCAGAGCAGAGTGAGTCCAAAAAGAGCAGAGAGGAGAGGGGAGATGAAGAGTCGGGCAGGGAGTCAGATGCGAGGAGGAGGAGGAAGTGGGAGGGGACCCGGATCCACTGGCGTAGGAGGATATTTTTTTTTTACTGTCTGCATGGTTGGCGCTCATCAGCCGACTGAAACCATCTGCTGAGATTTTACATGTAGCTTTGATTCCACCCCCAGACACACAGCAGACAGAGATAATGAGGACAGAATGGACACAAACGAGCTAAAAGGCTAAAGTTGGAAGCTGTCTGTCCCACAGTACTTTTAGGAGTAGGATTGTATCTGGATAGTCTTTGAGCTGGATACGTTCAGACCTATTTTGAAATCTGGCTATCACACACGCATGTCCGCACTCAATCCGGCTTAATCCGGCTTGTTTGCGGTCCTCCAGACCGCTAGGTGGCGCCTCGTAATATACAGAGTCCGTTCAGGCTGCGGTAGGACTGTGTGTGCGCATGTTTTTTTTTTTTGTCCCATGTCGCTCGTTCCTTTGTTTGTTTTTTGATTTAAAAAGCAGTTTATTCCTTTGTAGCCCTGTGGAAAATAAACTCGGGGCAAAGCTGTCGTAGTTTGACAGTTGTTTACATACGGCTTTTGTACGCGATCCGGACACTGTCCCAGTGCACCCGAAGTATCACATCGCTAGCTGCATTTGCGTGGATTGAAATCAAGCTGGATATAGCCGGATTCGTGGTGTTCACATTCATCAGCCTGTTCTCGTTAGCCTCTGTAGTACTAAACTAAATAATGATTGTCATTACTGCTTTCTGGTTTTGGAAGCACTAGTAAGTGCTAAGCTAGTTGTGTGTTTGTTTTGAGGACGATTTTGTTCTGTTTGAAGAGAGTCCGATGGATCGTCCTGTGTCCCCTGGACGGGTTTGATGTGTGTTCCTTTAATTACACTGTGCAGCAGTCTGTCAGCTGTGCAGTGAGTTAAAGACACTTTACTGGATGCAGTGATCAGTTTGAAATCACTGACGCTTTTGACGTCAATAAAATGAACTATAATAAAACTATGTGGTGTTTAGCACACAGTGAAGCTGCAGAGCGACAGCAGGACATGGACGCAGACCCCGTGTGTCTCCTGTCCTGGCAGGTCTACAGAGTCGATAAAAGTCTCATGAGGATGCCATTTGGAGGCAGACTTTAAAAGGTCTGCGCTGCAGGGCCGGGTCAGATGGAGGTCTGGGATCAGAAAATGAGATTAGTCTGATTTTTGCTGGCTCTCCTGGCGTCGTCTGTATTCCTCATCTGTCTTCATCCATCTCTTCCTCTCTGCCTCTCATGTTGGACTTCCTCTCTCTCCTTTGTTTTTACATTTTCACTCCACAGAATGACGCCTTTGTGTGGAGAGATGGAGGAATGCCCTTTACACTATGGCCCCCACTTCTTCCTCTGTGTGCGAGTGTGTGTGTGTGTGTGTGTGTGTGTGTGTGTGTGTGTGTGTGTTGGGTCGAGGGTGTGTCCATTAGCTGGGATTAGAGAGACCGTAGGCGGGGTTTAGCAACCCCTCAGTGTTTGACGCTTTAATCTCCACAGAAACAGCTAATCTAACTTCACATACAGAGAACACATGTGTGAGAGCGCACACACACACACACACACATCCTGTAGGAAATATGTGACTTTTGTCTGCCTTTGTGTTCTTGTGTGGTTCAGCCATGACAAGCGTGTCCATTCATGGCGTGACCACAAGCGCAGACGACACTTTATCAGCCAGAGATCTGACAAACATCAGCAGTCAGTCCACCGACAAACAGCCATATGTGACCATAGTGTATCAGCTGACTCATGCTCGCTCTGCGGGCGTCTTCCAGCTGATCGATCAGCTCACTGCCTCGACTTCATGTCTTATTTTATATTTAATAGTTTTTCCCACAGTATTTCTCAGAACCAGGATGAGAGCGAGTTACAGTAAGTCCAGCTGCCGGCTGCTTCTGTGGAATCACAGGAAAAAAAGTCAGATTTCATCGTTTTTCTTCTTTCACCGCCATTATGCTAAAATCCAAAGAAACGTGCAGCAGCGTGCTCTCCGTCATTTCTCCTTTATCTTCTCATACCGACAGTAACTTCCTCAAGTCTTAACTTTTTTATAAAGATGACCATCTGTCACACGTATAGGTGTGTGTGTGTGTGTGTGTGTGAGTGTGTTGCTGCACAAAAGAAGAGTGATGTTTCCCAAAAAAAAGAGCTGCTTTAACACACAGCAGAGTAGTCGTGTCGAATCCATGGAGGAGAGGAAGGTGGGAACTGAGACAATAGAAGGAGAAACACACATTTCTATATTTTATATGTGTGTGTGTGTGTGTGTGAGAGAGAGAGAGAGGTGAGTCGAGGAGATGTAGGGAGTGGCACCGGAGAGAAAGCGAGCGAGAGGTGTGGAGGGACGGAGTGGGGGATGGGAGAAAAGAAGGAGGGGCAGCGTGGGGGATGGGGGAGAGAAATAGTGCTGTGTGCTGCTGGAGTCAGGGGGTTACCATGGTGATGGGGAAGTGATGGAAAAAGGATGGGAGAGACTGGTGTCGCACACACACACATGCAGACAATGCAAAGTGACATTTTTGTGGACTGGTTAAATAATAGGATGAAATCTGCTTTAATTTATTGAATTTAAACCTTCCATCCTGTTTTCTAAGAGCGGGGGGAGGGGAGGGAGAGCAGGAGATAAAGAGGGAGGAGAGTGGAGATGAAGAAATGCGATCTCCCACCTGGGAGGGGTGTATCATGGGAGGCAGAGTGGTGGCTTTGGGTTGAATGTGGTAGAGACGTTTGAGAGTCCAGAACGCTGCTGTAACACCGGAGCTCGCAGCATCCCCCCCTGTGTTTTCTTTCTCCATCATCTCCATCTTTGATGTGAAACCCAGCCGCTTCCTGGTGAGCTGGAGCACAGCCGCCGGCTTCGACCTCACACTCTGAAGATGAAGAGGATGAGGTTAGTACGTTAGGAACCTGAATCAAAGCGCAGGGCTCCGGCTTCTACCTGCCAGCAGGGATTAGGTCTGATGTGAGTGGCTGCTGCCAGCGTCAGAAAAGCCTCTGGTGGGTGTCTGCGTGGGTGGATGTGTGTGGGCGGATAGAGCCGTGAAGTGTGTAAGATGATGATGATGATGGTGGTGGTGGAAACATTTAACTGGTACTAATGGACCGGTTGTCGCGGCTGATCCAAATCACTTGTAGACGCTACGTTAACCTTCAAATGCTCACATGAATAAACAGCGAGCTCTAAACATTTCAGAGTCTTTTAGCGCCTTGTTTTGACTTCACGGCCTGCGGTGTTGAGGAGCATGAGGCGGATGTTTGATTCCTTCTCCACAGAACACACACAGAGCAGATGCTTCCCTCAGTGGAGTCGGTGGAGACAAACCCAGAGCTCGAAGAGAGATCATCTGTTAACATGCAGCAGCTCCCTGTTTGTGTTTTGGATGGAGCTGAGGTATCTGTTAGCATCTGTAGCTAACGGTTGTTGTGATGCATTCTGCACTGGTGGCGCCTTTGGGACCTGTCAGTGGAGCTTATCAGTGAGAGGGAGCGGCTTAGCAAAGACCAGAGACCGTGTGCAGCTTTAGCTGGTCAGTTGGTCAACTAGATCTGCAGCTGAGGATTGATTGGTTGTCCATGATTAATCAATCAGTGTGTTCAGACATTTGATGGAGAAACAGTGGAAGACGTCCTGAAAGTGGAGCTCATGAGGATTAGATGATCACTTTGTGTGTCTGTCGACACAAGAAACTCTCAACGAAGTTTGAAAGAATGTGTCTGTCCCGGCCTCAGGACCGCTGGACCTCATCACCCTTCTT
Organism: Parambassis ranga; assembly: GCF_900634625.1. NCBI lineage: Eukaryota > Metazoa > Chordata > Actinopteri > Ambassidae > Parambassis > Parambassis ranga. The sequence continues at coordinate 2,060,707 of NC_041028.1, read as the reverse complement.
CAGACTTATAAATGTTTACTGAGCAGGACAGGAAGCAGAAACATCAAGGCTCAGCAGACACAGAGAGTGGCTGGCTGTCCACACACTTTTGGCCATATAGTGTATGAGCTTATTGTCCATTAGCTGTAGTGTTTGTGATGAGTTTAAGTGCATCTTTCTGGTTCCGGTCTTTGCTGGTCTTTGCTGGTGTCTGTGGTGGGCCCATCTCATGCACATGATACATGATCATGTTGTGTATTGATTGAAAGTGCAGCCCAGCGATCCGCCTCACAGGCTCGAGCTCTTTATTCTGCCGCTGAGGCTGAGGCTGTACAGTGTTGTAAAAGATGCTGTTAACACGATTAGGTTAGATTAATCAGTTACTGTTTAATACGGGGATTACATCATTTTAATCCCTGACCCCTGGATAATCTGACCTGCTCTGTTTTCCTGTGAAGCACTGTGTTGTGACTGTCTCACTTCTTGCTGCCTCCTCTCCCGCCCTGCTGTATAAATTGTGTGCAGGCAGTGATAGATGTGTGTCTGTGGGTGTTGTTTATACACCGCCCTGAGCACTCCGTCACACTGTGGCCTGTCACAGCTGGTGCCACTCGCCCCTCAGCTAGAATCTAATAGACCCCAGCCGGGCCTGGAAGCCACCCAGCGCGGCGGCGTTTGTTTTTCCAGGAACATACCGTCACTAATGACTGATTTATTCAGTGCTGTGCAGCAACGCAAATCAGCCACAAACACACCAGGCTGGCTTTGTCTGCGCTGAGGTGTGTGTGTGTGTGGGTGGGTGGGTGGGAGGTAATCCAGAGGTGGCTAAACAATGTCACCCCAATAAGAGCTAATTTGAATGTGAAACACACACACACACAGAATGAGCTGAAAAATGAACCTGAACAATCACTTCATTTTTCTTTAATTTCCAAACTGACTGTATTCTGAGGACTCATTATGTGGTTCCATCAATGAGTATGAGTATGAAGATTCCCAGAAGTCAGACTGGAGGCGACGTCAGCAGCATGACGACATATTCAGTTACTGTATTATGGGTTACAGGAAGCACACACACAGACACACACACACACCCCGCCATGTGTCGGCTGCTTCTGTGTCTGTCTAACTACACTGGGATTTCCCTGAGGAAGAGAAGAGGCCAATAACTCAATAACCACGAGGAGCTCCCTGACAGGCCTCCACCCTCCTGCTGTCCTTCTTCTTCTTCTTCTTCTTCTCTCTCTTTGTGTCCGCTCTGTCTGCTCCTCCAGCTTCACCTTCTTTTCTGCCATTCTGTTTTTTCTTTTTCTCAGTGAAACGGCTGCAGGCGAAGCTTTCGTATCAGCGTCAGCCACAAAAGACCGGCTGCAGAGCAGGCACCGCTCATTAACGGAGACGCCGAGGATTCGTTCCTCTGATCACACCAGGAGTTTTTTTTTAACCATTTAACTGCCAAGACACCGAGCTTGTCAGTCCAAACTCCTCTACAGCGATGAGACGGACCACCAAAAGGCTTTGTGCTCATTTGTAATCCCCAGAGGATAAATCCTGCAGGCTCTGGTCCCACGTCAACACAATGATCACAGCATGCTTTATGACCTGACTCCTAATCTTACTGGCACCTTTATGTAAAAATCCATCTCACCAAAATGTAAACACAACAAAAGAAAAGCTTAGCTAAAAATATCAGCAGTGTTGAGACAGAACAGCATCAATCCTCGGTGCCTATTAAAGTTAGCATGCTGATCAGCTAACTTTGGACCTGGTGTAATACCTCTTTGAGCCACTAGATGTTCTAGTCCATCCAGAGGGGAAGAATCAGTCAGAAGGAAATCTGCTAGATCAGCTGTGCTGGATGGACACCACAAGGTTCAACACAGAATTCATCACAAACATGAGTAACTACCGCACATCAGGATGGCAGCTGCTAAGTTTTCAACAGCGCCCCCTTCAGGAGAAAGAAACAGCAATTAATTAATTAATCTGGTTATCAAAATTCTGATTCTGCACCGTTAATGGTTTCCTGTCCTGCCCAGCAAACTTCTTTAGCGTCTAAACGTGTGTGTGTGTGTGTGTCTGTGTGTGTCTGTGTGTGTCAGTGTGTGTCTGTGTGGTAAATTGTGTGATTGTTCTTGTTCAGACTCCCAGAACAAACCAACACCTTTAACATTCAAATGAGCTCTTATTGGTGTGACATTGTTTAGCGATGTGATCAACATCACCCTCCTTCAGCCACACACACACACACACACACACACCTCAGCGCAGACAAAGCCAGCCTTGTGTGTGTGTGCTTCATGTAACCTATAATACAGTAACTGAACATGTTGTCAGAAAGCAGAAAAATGCTGCTGACGTCGACTCCAGTCTGACCCCTGTGAAGTGTGTTGAAATCTTCATACTCATAAAACTTCATGTTGACAGAATGCTCATTGATGGAACCACATAATGAGTCCTCAGAATGCAGTCAGTTTTTGGAAATGAAAGAAAAATAAAGTGATTGTTCAGTTTCATTTTTCAGCTCTTTCTGTGTGTGTGAGAGAGAGAGAGAGAATCTTCCTGTCTTTGTACTTGAGTAAAAAGAGTCTGCTGTAAAGTAGGACATTTTGAAGGCAGCCCTCAAGTGGACACTGAAGGTACTGCAGGTTTCGGGTCTTCTGATTAGCTGCAGAGTTCCACTTTTTCTCTAGTTGTTTTGTTTTTTGCTGCAGCAGCAGATCTGTGTGTGTTAGCTGATGTCATCCAATCGTGGGACCCATACAGCCACAGAAGTCCACGTTAGGATGCGGGGTTAGAGACAGTGGGGGTGGGGCGGCGCGGCAGACTTTCAGTCCCCCTGACAGTGAGCGGTTTGGTTTTACTTATTTGGAGTTGGGCATTAAAAACCACTGGTTATGTTCATGGTTTTAATTCAATACTTTAAACACTTTTAACACTTGTTATGGTCACATCACGATGAGGCTCCACCCCCATGAACTCACAGTGGTGTTGCTGGAAACATATGCAGACACAGTTTTTAAGGACAGAAATATGGACCTCATGTTGTCCTCGTGAGGACGGGCTGACAGGACACATCTCATAACTTTTAACTGTTTAAATCATCTTTACCAAACCTTAACTGTGTGCTTTTTCTACATGAACATGAATTGTGCGTTAGTTGCTGCCAAACAGTGTCAGTCAGACAGTTCTTCACATGGTGAATGAGGTGCAGCCTTCATCATCTTTCATTAAAACATATTTACTCTCACAGATGAATAGAACATAAATGTCATGTCTAGTAAAAACATATTATCTCCATCCCATTCACACACACACACACACACACACGTTTAATGCGGTGCTGCTTTATTAAAATGACACTTCCATTACATATTCATGAGGCTGGATGTGAAGGACATCAGTGGTGTGATCTGTAGACACACACACTCACACACACACACACACACACACACACACACACTACAGATGGAATCACCTATAGGATGCTCACCCTTCCTCTTTGCTCCAAGCTCTATGGTCAGCATTTCTTTGTGTGTGTGTGTGTGTGTCTGGCAGTAAATGTGAGGTATGTAATGAATAATGAATTTAGGTGAATTTGGGTCACTCAGCCAACTGGGAGGGACAAACTGGGAATAGGTTTTTCTTTCTTTTCTTTGTGTGTGTGTCTGTGTGTGTGTGTGTGTGTAGTGGGAGTGTGGGGGGTTCTTTAAAGGAGACCCAACCTCTTTTCCTCGCCTTTGCCTAATCTCTCCATCCACACTTCTTAATTCTTTCCTGCAGATCGGAATCTATCAATGAATTAATTTCTCGCTCTGTCGCCTTCTATCCGTCCACCTGCACCCCCCCTCCACCTCCACCTCCTCCCCCTCCCCCTCCCCTCAGGCCTCCCAGTGGACGGCCTGCTCCACCTGCCTCTGTGCCCTGTTAAAGCCCCTCAGGTTCTATGGGATGGCTCAGGACCCTGAAGGAGGCGGAGGGGGGGCACAGAGAGGAAATTGGTACAGTATGTTTAATGTTAAGCAGAACAGAACAGAAATATGGCTGCCTGCAGGGCCTGACCCCACAGTGGGTCTCTGACACTGCTTCATCAAGCTGGTTTCACTCCAACAGCTGAGAATTCAGCACTTCTCTCTGACACCCAGGAAATCCAGAGCTGCCTGGATTTAAACACTTTCAATGCACACTGCATCTGATGTGGAACCAGCACAGGTCTGTGGACCCTCAGACTCTCAGGTCTCCTAAGGCCCACTGCTGGTATTGTCATCCCTTAAGAGGGCCACTTCAGGACGGGACCCTACGCTGTGTTTCTGCCAGCACTGCCAGACCAGACCACAGATTTCATGTAAAGCTCTTTTATAAACAGTGTGTGTGCTGGACTCCAGCCTCAGCTCAGCCCCCCTTTACAGTTAATAACGTTAATATACTGTGAGTTTGGCTTTAAGTGGATTTTTCCAGCGGTCCTGTTTTACTTTGAAAATCGATCTCTGCTCTTCTGGTGTCTCACTTCCTGCCTACTCGATCCGTTTGGTGCAGATTGATGCAGAGTGGAGGGTCGCTGCTGGGATGTTTAGGAAACACACTGCGGTGCATCTGATGGGACCACCAGGTCATGTTGCTGTCGTCAGCATCCATCTTGGCTTCATGTTTGCTGTGCGGGTGATGTTTTTGTCGAACTGTTCTCTGTCTTTAGGCGCCTCCTTTGGTTGCCACCTCAGCTCTCACTACATGGCTGTAGTGTGTGACAAAAACAGAAAGTGCAGACCTGGATTTCTTTGGACCCTTCGTACGGAACATCCAGCCTGGTGCAGGGAGCTGCAGCCCACAGCTCTAACACGATTTAGAACTCTTCCAGAGTGGACTTCCTGTGCTGTAATAGCTCTCTGTCTGATTTCATTAGAGAGGCTGTAATGCGACAAAGGAAGTGTGCTTGATGTCATTGTGTGGAGTGAGCTGAGCTTTCTGTCAGAGGAGGTCAAGTGCCTCAATAAGGACACACAGACACACTCCAGGTCTGAAAAAAAGGGGACGGGCCGCCATTGTGTGTCCTCAGATTAAGACTTAATTCCTTAATGAGCACTCCCCCCCCACCCCCCCACCCCGCTCTTTAACTCAGCGCTGCAGAAGGAGGCCCATTAATATTTAAATTAAAACAAGTCTGCATGAATTACCTCCTTATTTCTTATTTTTACGACAGTCGGACTGTGAGGACGTTTCACCGCCATTTATCTTATCTTTCCTCATTACATCTGAGGAACCCCCGCCGCTGGTCGTTATCTCTGCCCCTATTAGCGCCCCTCACACACACACACACACACACACACACACACACACACACTCACTTCATGTCCTACTGTTCTGTTCGGGTCATTTATTTTGTAAATAAGCCTGGCAGGTAACAGCTGGGGGCAGGTGTGTGTGTGTGAGTCTGACAACAATAGGAGCATGTATGGATGTTGCCTCTGTGTGAGGACCACTTTGAGTGAGGTCATCACTGAGGGACCTCACAAGGACAGATCCGTGTGTGTGTGTGTTAGAGAGAGGTGTGCTGGGGGACAGGTTGTGTTATTATGAGATGTTGGAGGGGGTCTGCATTAGCCAGCTGTCACTCCTCGCCCCCCACCCTGTGTGTGTGTGTGCTGGTTACACTCACAGATTGATATGTTGTGACGCCTGCTGTAACGTCCTCTGCTCCAGCGCGTGTCGCAGGCCGAGCAGCCTGAACCTGCTGTGGCCTCAAATCAGGCAGAAACTCTGCCATACACGTCTGCAGGACCTGAAGGCACCATGCTGAGAGCTGCTCGATGATGTGGGTCATGTTTACGTCTTTGTGGATGACGGAGTTGGTTTCCTTTAAAATCACATGGTGGCACGTTCTGGCCGTCACACGCAGACAGCTGCTCAGCTTCCCCTCTCATCACGTCACAAACCCTGTGAGAGCATCACTTCTACAGGAGTGTTCATCTTCCTCCTTAACAAGGGGTCATACAAGACCGCCAGAAACCCACGATACAGCAGGGACGATGGAGGATCAGTCAGGCAGGAGTTCACGCTGTTCACTTTCACTTTCAGTCTATGTCTGGTTATACAAATTATACAAATCTGACCCCATCTACAGAATGAGTCTCTGCCACAGACCGTACAAAGAGTTCACCCACAGCGTTTTAGTCTAACTGAACTTCCTGTTAACAAAAAAATACAGTCGAAAAGGTGAGGGGAGCTGAGAGGGCGGGCAGAAGCCGAGGAAGAAGAAGAAGCATAAAATATGTAAATAAATAATATAAAATAATGTTACTAGATAATATATATATTTAAAAATAATTAAAAAACATTTTAAATATATATATATATATATGTATATATTTAAAATGTGTTTTTTTGCTGTTTTTTCCCGTATTTTTCCCTGCATAGTGTAATAGGCCCATTTGCAGGTGATTTCTGGGACAGGCCTGGTCTTCCCTCTGTGTCTCTGTTCATCTGAAGGGATCTCCTCCACTTCAGTCTTGTGTTCTCCTAGAAGGAGCCGCAGCCTGAATCCTGCAGCTCTGAAGGGAGCAGTCGGTTATTTTTAGACTGATGGAGACTTTTTAGGAGTGCAGAGCGGATTTTAGGAGGATTTCAGCAGCTTTAGGATGACGGAGGAGGCTGCAAGCCTGCACTTCATGTAAGAAAAAAATAACCAAACCTGGAGTGAAGAAGGTTTTCAGCAGCAAACAAAAGAAGAGAAGGACTGAACCATCTGTGCCCCCCCCCCCCACACACACACACACACACACACACACACACACACCCCGACACTCCTGCTGTCACGGGTCAGTGTTCAGTCACCAGGCAGCACAAAGGAGGAGGTGTTTGTATGAATGGAAATCAGACACACACACACACACACACACCGTCTTTGTAATGTCATTAGCAGAGAAGATGTTTCCTGCTGCTTTGATCTGATCTTGACTTTATCAGGATGACCTAACCCTTCATCTCTCTCTCTTCATCTCACACACACACAGATGTCTGTTGTGTGTCTGTTGTGTTTACAGTTTGTGTGAGTTTACATTTTAACATGAGTTAATTGGCATTTTTTTAATCCCCCCTCTGGAGTTTATTAACGTTTGTCTTGATGTGTTGACTTGGTGAAATTAATGATCTCTTCTCTGCTCCTTTCCTCCCCTCTCATCCCTGCTTTGTTCTCGGGTCAATCCTCCCCTCTCCTCCCATCTCCTCCCCTCTCTTTCTCTCCTCCACACAGCCGGCCTCTGAGGAAGGGATTGAGGACCTGACAGAGCGAGGCGGGGATCCCCACTCTCAGCCTCACTTTGGACTCGACACACACAGACATCAACTTAAGACACACACACCACTCCTTCCGTCCTCGCTGCTCTCCAGAGGGTCTGGGAGGTCCCTGTGGAGTGTGTGTGTGTGCGTCTGTGTTTGGTGGGAGGGCGTGTGTGTTTTTGTGTGTTGATGAGTGTGTGGGTGTCTCACATCACTTTTGATGGGACATTGAGAGATGTGTGTGTCACAGCTTCGGTGGATGGGCTATAGAGGGCCGTGCCGCCCCGCCCTCCCCCTCATCCTCCTCCTCCTCCTCCCTCTGTCCTCCACACCTCCGTTTGCTCAGGGAGCCATCCACATCCCCGAAAACTGTGAGTACACCTCCAGCATCGCATGTCATGGAAACACTTTCCTTTTTTACTTTTAATCTTTTACATTTTTTTTTAAATTTGTGAAGCCGCCATATTTTTAGTGCCACAGTGCCCTTTAGCCTCAGGTGCTAATGCTAATCAGAACAAGTGAATTGAGACTTGAGAAGTAGTTCAAATGTATAAAACTCATACATTAACATCTAAAATGTGTGTGTGCAGGAGACAGTTTGTTTAATTGTATTGGATTTGTGTGCACAGCCTGTACCGAGGTTTAAGAGACGTTGTTAACCCCAAAGTCAAACATGCAGATTTGTTCCTGTAGCCTGCGGAGATGTTTGTCCGTCTAATTGCACATATTAGTTGCATGGGGCGATGCAGAGCAGCAGCCATGAGTGTGTGTTTTTAAACAGAAGGTTAACAACTCATAGGTTCCCCGACACACAGCTGAGGGGGATTCTCCATTTTCTTCACCTATATTGTCTTTATAAGCACAGGTGCTGCTGCTCACAGTGCTTCAAGAAGGAGATTCACATACAACAAAAACAACACAAAGACAGGGCAGACTGTACTACAAGTGTGAAGATGCTGCACAGGGCCAGTAACTAATACCCCGTTCACACTGGGGAAAAAAATCTGGCTAAAGCAGGATTCAGGCCTATCCAGATGTTTTTTTTATGAGTGTGAACACCTCGAATCCGGCTGTATCCAGCTTGATTTCCAGCTTGATGTGTTACTTCCGGTTGGGGATGTGCTACTTCCAGTTCACGGGGCGCGACACGGGACAAAAAAACCGCACAACGCATGCGCACACGCGGTCCTACCGCGGCCTGAACGGACTCTGTATAATACAAGGCGCCACCTAGTGGTTTGGAGGACAGCAAACACGCTGGATGAAGCCGGATTGAGTGCGGACACAAGTGTGTGCTAGCCAGATTTGAAAATAGGTCTGAACACATCCAGCTTAAAGGCTGTCTGGGCTCAATCCTACTCTAGCTGGAATGACTTTCTCCAGTGTGAACGGGGCCTAAATACACTCAAGTGCAAGCAGGATGTTTACTGAAGAGGGAACTGGCTGCAGACAGGAACTAAAACATGAATCCTGACCCATTAATCCTGCAGACTGGACGTGATCCTGGTTCTGTTCTGCTGGTCCGTGTGGTAACAGAAACCAGGACGGTACTGAGCTATGTTAAAAAACTGATGGAGCAGCAGACATACACAACACACCCAGGGAAAACTGGAAAAAGAATAAAAAGTGGTCGACAGCAAGGCCGACAAGGACAATGAGGACTTCTTCATCTGGTTGCATTATCCAGTGTGATTGGAATGGTCCTGATGTCTGAGCTGTGCCACGCTCTTTAAAACTGGTTAAGATTTAAACCCCTCCAGCTGTGCAGCCGGCCCGTATCTCACTTCACTGGCCCTTTTATCATCTCCGTGCAGCCCGACCCTCACATTCATCCCACGTCTGTGAGGAGAGCCGTGTGCACGATGTCCTCTGGTTTGTCTGCTCTGCTCCTAAATCCTGAACATTTTACCCAAGCACACTTATACACTCAATCAGGTTAGAACGCCCTCTGGCTCTGCAGGTCAAAGGTCAGCAGGCTGAGCAGGGATGGTCCCAGAGGAGGAGGAGGAGCAGGGTTCAGCTTGTCCTTCAGTAAACGACCTTCCTCTGGGTGTGGCAGAAAAAGGAACAGATGAAGAAGAAGAAGAAGGAGAGAGGGACAGAAATGGAGACAGAGAGGACCAAATAAGAAAGCTGTAAACTGATCTGTGACGCCGGTGTGTCTGAGGCGGCTCCTTCAGCCCAGTGATGATATCAGTGTTGTGTACGGTCGACTGGCAGGCGAATGAACACAGACCAGTATCATGACTTATTATAACTGTGCCCCCAGCAGCGGCTTGAAAACAGTGTGTGTGTCTAAGTGTTTGCTTTCTCTCTCTCACTGCTTCCACATGGACGAACAGATAAATTGCCTAACAGTAAGTGACTTTCATTGTTGGCTCTTCATTCCCACAAAGCTGTCCGCCTGATGATGGAGGCCATCGGCCCCGTCTGTTCGTCCTCCATCACCTGTCAATGAGTTCACACAGTTTATATTTTGCCCTTTTTTGGTCACAGATGTTAGAGGATAACAGGAAACATGCAGGTTTTCCAGGGGATGCTGATCTATCTGGCGCCTCAGCTAATATTATGAAGTAATCAACTAAACAAGCCTAGCTTGTTTGCCTACATTATTACAGAGCTAGCTTTTCTTTGTAAATGATTTATATCAGCTAAGGTAGCTTGTGCTCAGTAGCTAAGGAAACAGCTAGCCTGGATAAATGTCAAAGGAACAACTTACATTCATTTTATTGATCTTCTCATATGACTTAAGGCCAAAGAATAAAATACACACATTTTGGTAAATGAACAATTTGCAGGATTTTGAGCAAATCTGTGTGTGTAAAGAGCCAGACTGTGATTCTGAGGCACAGCCCTTTAAATCTAATCCAGACTATCAATTTAATATACAATATTTGTAATTAGCTACATAAAAATTAAAAGATGGATGGAAACACAACTCAAACATGCTGCCTGTGTGTGTGTGTGTGTGTGTGTTCAGTTTCGCAGCCTCCAGTGCTGACGAGCATGCCGACATCGTACACAGCCTTCTCCAAAGAGGACCTCAGTTTGTCCTGTGACGCCACAGGTCACCCGACACCCACGTATGTAAACCTCTGTGTGTGTGTGTGGCCTTTTTGTTGGCATGGTGATAAATGTTCTCTTAATGAAATCACAGTAAAAACTGAATTATCTCTGTTCTTCTCTGCCTCCTCCTTTCCTCCTCCTCCTTTCCTCCCGTCTGTCCACATGCTGTTAATTTGTCTTCTGCGTGTAGTTTCCGCTGGGTGAAGGACGGCATGGCGTTCGGGACGGAGCGCCATGGATCTGGGACGTGGAGTGATGAAGACCTGATCGAACCCCTGGAACTGTACGAAGGGAACTACAGCTGCTTCGCCTCCAACACCCTGGGGACCGCCATGACACAAATGATGAGAATCATTGTGGAGTGTGAGTCTCTCACACACACACACACACACACACACACACACACACACATGCTGATTCATCACATGGATGAGGTGCTGTGAGGGATGGGCTCAGTGAGTCAGTGAGGTTGACCAGGGCCACCTGTTCTGCTCTCTCATCTCTTGTTACCCATGGCAACCATTTCCTGGAGACAGAGCTGTGACATCACTCAGAGCGAATGAGGCAGAGCTAGAAGGGCAGCGTTCCTGAAGAGACCATTCACTGAAATCTATCTTGTTGCAATAAAAAATGAACTGTTTATAAGTAACCAGTGTGCTGCTCACTGAACATGACTCATCTGTAGGTTTAATGTCCTTATTGCGCACACTGGATACTGATACTGACATAAGTATGCGGGCGCTCAGAAGGATTTTAAAATGCATGAGTCTGTGTAGGAGAAAGAATGAGGCCGAGCCTCATTTCTCATTGACCAGCTAGAGCAGGGGACTCAAACTTGACTTTGAGAGGTAAAGTCTGGGTGAAGCTGGGCCGCATCAAGTATTCCACAAAAAGTACAACTGGTCCAATCTTCTTATTAAAGGTCGGGCAGGAGATTTCACTCGGATGCACTTTGTGTTAAATTAGTGTAACTTCTCCTTACAGTCCAATAGCAACCGATTAGTTCGGCAGTTTCTCATTAAAACGAAGAATATGAATCATCTGAAGCTATAAAACACTAAAAACATCAGCCAATCCTCCGGGTGGACCCTGTAGGAGTATTGGCTGGTTGTCACTCTCTTCCTGCTCTAATGGCCGAAGTCACAGACTGCAGCTCGTCTTCAGGTGATGCGCGTCCATGTGATTGGAGGCATGGCTTCAGGGAAAGGGGCGTGTGTTTACTTTCTAAATCTGGCTGACTCTCACTGAGTTTTCAAAATCTCCTACCCGACGTTTAATAACAGGTCAGAACATGAGCAGTTCTTCAGAACATAGAACCTCTTAGTTAATCGCGTTCCAACCACGTGACCAAGTTGGCTAACTTGTCAACAAACACCACCAGACGCTGTCACGTGCCTGAGCTATGGTAGCCCATGAGCTAGAGAGACACAGAAGGCTCGATGGGTACAAACTGCACCACCTGTGCTGCATCCGAGCATGCAGTGTTACTGTTTATCATGTTATAACTATTTTAGCACGATAGGTCGACCTCACAGCGCCCTCTAGGTGAACTGCAGCCAGGGGTCTTGGCCTCACTCACAGCCAATCCAAACATTGTCAGTCCTGATTGTGTGTTGTGAAGTCTGTGGATATTGATGCCAGCCCTCAAGTGGCCGTTGTTGGAACTGCGTTTTGTTGCGTTTCAGTTTGAGGTTGCTGCTCGTCTGGAAATCATTCCACCGCAGCTTTTCTTCAGGAAGCACTGACTCATCTTTGCTGCAGCAGGCTGCCACGGCAACGGAGGAAATATTAAAGCCCCTTTTTTTCTTTACTGACTCAACAAAAACACTAAACAGTGACTCGAGGTAAAAGTCGTGTTGTTGTGTGTTTCAGCCCAGCCGGTTCTTCTAAAACAGCAAAAGGTCCAAAAGAAAGCGTATGAAGGGGAGAGCATCATCCTGTCCTGCCACCCCCCAAGGAGCTCCACCCCTCCACACATCCACTGGATGGACATGAGTAAGTCTGCCGCTCAGGTCCAGATCTACAGAATTGGTTTTGTTGCAGGGATTTGAATGACTGATGGTTTCCATTCGAGCTAATGACTGCAGCAGCCAGCTAATGTCTCTGGATTCTTTAAATGGTTTTTCCTTTTGCCTTCCTCTGATGAGCCTTTGAGTTTAAAGCAGCGGTGCATTACGGAGACCTGCTTCTTGAACAGTTACCGGCAGGCAGCCGTGTTTCTCCAGGTAAATCACAAGATGAAGTAACGTGGCTGTCTGTGTGCTGTGCTTCTCTCAGAGATGGTGCACATTAGGCGGAGTGAGCGAGTGATGGTCGGCCTGGACGGGAACTTGTACTTTGCAAATCTCCTGAAGGAGGACAGCAGGGACGACTACATCTGCCACGCCCAGTACCAAGCGGCCAGGACCATCCTCCCTGCAACGGCCGTCAAACTCAGGGTCACTCCCAGTGAGTGCAGACATGGAGAAAACACACACACACCATTCTTCCACGTCCCCGCATTCAAAATCCACCACTTTAGTGTGGGGACACAGGGGAAATTTCAGAATCTTTCCTCCTGAAAGTGCATGATGCTCAGAGAACTGTTGCAAATCCCTGGAGCTTCTGGACCACACGGTACAGCTGAAAAAACACTTAACACAAAATCCAATGAGCTGATCACATGGCAGCAGTCATGTCATGAGGACAAGCTGCTGTGGTGAGCATCAGAAAGTTCTCACATGCCATGGCTGTTGGTCTGAGTGTTTCAGGGACACAAACATCTGTAGGATCCACAGAGAACCATCTGAAAATATCCAGAGAGCAGTGGTTCTCCGTCCAGGGTCCAGATAAGATCTCAAGGGCACCAACATGCCCTGAAGTCACAGCAAGATACACATGTGGTTCATAAGCCTCATGGTGAACTTCATGCTGTGGCTCCTTAAAGAGGTAACATACAGTATACACATTAAAAACTGTGGGACCTGAAGCTCAACCTGTGAGTCTGTAGGTCGAACATGACGATGACATCACTGCGCCTCCACCGTCAGCAGGACCCGGTCTTAATGAAGCTCCTGTGGGATGTGATGGAGTCAGCACTAACATGTGATGGACTGTGTGGCTTTATGTGTGGTGATCAGTGTGTATTGATTAGATGCTCTCTCGTTCTCTCTCTGTTCTGTGTCCACAGGTAATGATATTCAAGGTAAAAGACCTCATCTGTTACGGCCTTCAGGTCAACGCACCCAAGTGCAAGCTCTCCGAGGTCAAAGCGTCACTCTGGAATGTATCCCCAAAGGCCTGTAAGCAACTGTACACACACACACACGCGCGTCTGTTTCACTGCTGTTTTGTTTTTGCTCTAATTATCCTCCTCCTCCTGTCTCCACGGCGATAAATGGACTGTCATTCTAATTGTCTCTTAACGGAAGGATATTACATCATTAACAAGATCATCTGCGTTCACTCAAATCTAATTTCCTCCTCAATCGTTCCGTCTCCTCTGTCACTCCGTCCCCTTTAGGCCCACTCCCACGGTGGAGTGGAGGAAGAAGGACGGCAGCCTGAAGGAGACGAGCGGCAGGGTGGAGAACTTCGACCGCTGGCTTCAGTTCCACAGCATCACCCAGAATGATGACGGGGAGTACGAGTGCAGAGCGTTCAACAGCCACGGCTCCGTCACACACGTCTTCACCATCACTGTGGAAGGTAGGACAGTTTGATTAGACCACACACACACACAGATGTTCAGGGAAACACAGCGGAACAGTGTCACATGGCAATAGTGTTTGTGTAATTACTCTCTAAGCCACAAGGGGGAGCAGTCTGACCTGCAGGTTTGCATCCACTTCCTCTCACTGTGAACGGCTCATAGATCAGAGTGTAATAGTTCACTGTCTCCGCTCACAGAGCACGTTGTTGTAATTAATGACTTTGTTGTGTGAATAGTTTTGTTCAGTGATGTTGTCTGTTTGTCTTTCTAGCGGCTCCGTACTGGGTGAAGGAGCCTCAGAACCTGCGGTACGCACCAGGAGAAACACTACGACTGGACTGTCAGGCTGAAGGCATCCCGACGCCGACGGTCACCTGGAGAATCAATGGCCAGCCAATCATAGGTGCAGAAAGGTTCTGATTCTTTAAAGGCAGAGCTGTGCTCCTCCTGCTCTGACTCCACCTCTCCTTCAGTCCACTTGAACTTTGATGGTATCATTTTATTAGACAAAGTCTGATGGACACAGAGTGATTTCAGGGCAGAGCGATCGTTTCCTGGCTCCAGGCGGCCCGCTATCTGTCCAGAAGAACAGAGTCTCTTAGCTGAGATGGATTAGAAAGGATGGACTCCCGAGAGGAGATAGGCAGCAAGGAATGAAGGAAGGAAGGAAGGAGGGAAGGAAGGAAGGAAGGAAGATTAAGTGAGAGGGAAAATGAGAAGAAAGAGACGGGCAGAAAGTAAAAGGAGAAGGAGTGCAGATAGAGACCAAAAGATAAAGGAAGGAAGAAGGAAGCTGTTGAAGAAGAAAAGAAAAAAGTAAAGAAGGAAGAAGAAGGAAAATGGAAAGAAAGGTTAAAGGAAAGGTGGGAGGAAGAAATAAAGGAAAGGAGACTAAAATCTGACAAGATAAGAAAGTAAAGAGCAGAGGGAAAGGAAGGACAGATAAAAAGAAAAGAGAGAATATTAAAAAGGGATGATGAAGAAGAAGAGGAGGGTAAGAAAGAGTCGATGTGAGAGAGGAGAGAAGAACAATGAAGGAGCAGAGGGAGGTCACAGCCTGCAGCAGCTGCTCAAACGTTCCTCTGTTTCTGTTGGACAAACACACCTCCTGCTTTCCCACCGTCTGTGCAGAGGTGGACCCCGACCCCCGCCGCAGCGTGGCGAGCGGCGTGCTGATACTGAGGGACATGGAGTTTGAAGACACCGCCGTGTATCAGTGCGAGGCCACCAACAAATATGGCTCCATCCTCCTCAACACCTTCGTGCACGTCATCGGTAAACTCTCTGACTCCTGTCTGACGCTGTGCGGGTGACATGTGACCGTCACTGACAGTGTGTGTGTGTGTGTGTCCTGGCAGAGCTCCCTCCTCAGATCCTGTCCTCTGATGGGGTGGTGTACAAGGTCACTGAAGGTGGAGACATCAGGATGCACTGTGAATCCTTTGGCTCCCCGAGACCACACATCACATGGTGAGACACACACACACAGCGTGGAAGAAGAAGTCACTGCTGACTGTGTTTACTTTAAAAGCAGCAGCGCCCTCTGGTGGTTGTGTTGAGTAACCTCCTGTGGCATCCCATGCAGGCAGAACCAGACCACACCCATGTCTGCTGGTGCGTCTGTGACACATCACGTTTCTGCTGCAGTGTGTGAGCAGGACAAATGAAGCAACACCTGCTTTTTAATGTTAGATGGAATCATCTGTAATGATGTCATAATGATGTCATAATGATGATTTTAAGTTTGAACCAACCAACAACTGAATTTTCGTCATGTGCCTGCTGGTCACACTTTGAAGAGGCCGGATTGCCTCTTGGAAGATATACCTTGGTTTTAGTCCTGGATTTAATGTATGTATGATAAACTGCAGAGGAGATGTCATATTAAATATAATAAAAGAAGCCCATAAAATAGAATCTAATTCATTTTAAACGTGTGAGCTGAACAGTGTAGAGCTGATTAAACTAGATGTGCTTCTGCTCGTTGAGGCTGTAAAGTTTAAAGGCATTATGTAGCACATTACAGGAGCGGTCCTTAAAATAATATTGCCTTACTCTCTCCTCTCTCATGATTTATTGATCCTCCTCTGTCTATCGTCCGTTCACTAATCGTCCAGGAAACACACTCCCATTGATGCGGTGCTGCTCCTGCTGTACTTTTTATTTCTAATGTAGAATGAAAGATTCAGGAGGCGCAGAGCGGCTGCAGATCGATATGTTTACTGTGTGTGTGTGTGTGTGTGTGTGCAGGGAGGGTGAGGACATGGTCCCTCTGCTGTCGGACCCTCGTGTCTCCCTGCTGACCAACGGGACCATCGAGCTGTCCAACGTGAGCCACGCTGACAGCGGAGTGTACAGCTGCACCATCGAACACTCCAACATCTCCATCACCGCCAACCTGGAAGTCTTCAGTGAGTCGCACGCGTGTTTTTTACACTTCTGTACTTCTCAGGTCTGTGCAATATAAATCTGTTATATATATAATATATAATATATAAAAACCTGCTGTGTTGTGATCGCCTGTCAGATCGGACGGTGATACTGATGGGGCCGCAGGACATCCGCGTCCTCAGAGGAAGCAGCGCTCTGCTGCACTGCCGCTTCTACAAAGATCCTCGGCAGCTGGACGTCCAGGTCGTCTGGAAGAAAGACGGCCACAAACTGCAGGAGTCGTCCACGGATGACAAGTAAACACACACACACACAAAACTAAGGCAGAAAGATGTCACAAACCTGTCACTGTCCTGAGAAACACCCAACAAAGGTGGACAAATATGAGCTCCACATACTTGCTTAGACTTGCTCTGTGTGTGTGTGCAGGTACATTGTCTTCGAGAACAGTACACTGAAAGTGGCAGATGTCCAATTAGACGACACAGCACGTTACTCCTGTGAGGTCATCACTAACCTGGGCCATGTGAACGCCACTGGCTCCATCACAGTAGTAGGTATGTCACAGAGTGTGTGTGTGTGTGTGTGTGTGTGTGTGTGTGTGTGTGCGCGCTCAGTACTAACAGCTTCCTGTTGGACCCTCAGCACCACCAGGCCCTCCTCAGCAACTGTCTCTGTCCAACATCGAGGACCACAGCCTAACTCTCAGCTGGACCCCCGGACCTGCACACAACAGCCCCATCATAGGTACACACACACACACACACGCATATGTGCAAACACACATACACACGGACACCAAAGAACTTCCTGTGTGTGTCCTTGCAGAGTTCATCGTGGAGGCTCAGGAGATGAAGCACTCAGAGGAGGGGAGGAGGAGGTGGGAGGAGTGGAAGAAGGTGCCCGGGGACTTCAACCAGGTGCAGCTGACCCTCCATCCTTTCTGCACCTACAGCTTCCGGGTCATCGCCGTCAATGAGCTCGGCAAAAGCAGACCCAGCACCCCCTCAGAGAGGCGGGAAACGCCACCTGCTGGTAAAGAGTGTGAATCACATGGATGTGGTGTCAGTATTTTGTGTGACTGAGCGTCTTTCTCCTTCAGTTCCTGACAGGAACCCCACAGGCGTCCGCAGTAACTCCACAGACGCAGGGACCCTGATCGTCACCTGGGATGTGAGTACTTCAGTCGGTTTGTGAGCGTCCTCCGCCTGCATGTCTGGTCTGATCCGCTTCATTGTCTCACTGAAGGAGATGGACAAGCGCCTGCAGAACGGCGAGGACTTCCAGTACAAAGTGTCCTGGAGGAAGGCCGACGGGACGTCTGTGTACTGGGACTCTGCCAACACAAATTCTCCGCCGTTCTTGGTGAACAACACGGGGACGTACACGCCGTTTGAGATCAAAGTCCAGGCTGTCAACGCTGTCGGAGAAGGACCCGACGCAGAGCCTGAGATCGGACACTCGGGAGAGGACAGTACGTAAACGCACAAAAAAATGATTTGTTGTAATATTTGCACTATAAAAATATATGTTGTAATTTAAGCTACAAAATAATACAAAAAACAGTGTGACAACTGGACAGTGCTTTCACAGGGTATATTCACTGTCTGTCTGTGTGTCCCTCAGAGCCCAAGGAGGCTCCCACTGGAGTTTCTTCCATAGTGATGAACAGCACAGTCAGAGTCCGGTGGAACGAAGCTCAGGACGTCCGAGGTCTGCTGCTGGGATACAAGGTACCACCAACCCACCGACTACTGCTGAGTGACAGACTGTGGGACTGAAGACACAGGAAGCCACAGACTGCAGCTGTGAAGGACTCACACTCTGTGTGTGTGTCTGTGTGTGTGTGTGTGTCAGATATACATCCAAAGGTTGGGACCCCAGCATGAACGGACACGGAGGTCTCTGAGGATCCACCAGAACGAGGACAGAGACAACAGGGCAGAGCGAGGGAGGGAGCGGAGCACGGACAGCAGGGTGGTGACGGTGAGCGGCATGAAGACGTCAGAGGAGGTGACGGGGCTGCGGCTGTTTTCTCGCTATTCGCTGCAGGTCACAGCCTTCAACAGCAAAGGAGAGAGTCCTCCATCCCTGCCCCACCACTTCAGCACCCCAGAGGGAGGTGAGTGCACTGCAGGCTGGTCCTCAGGTCCCCCCCCCATTCCACTGGCAGGGTGTTCAAGCTGCTCTGTGTGTGTGTGCAGCTCCTGGTCCTCCTGCATCGCTGTGGTTTGAAAGCCCGACAGAGAAGTCGCTAATTCTCTACTGGACCCCTCCGGATGAGACCAACGGCGTTCTGCTGGGATACATGGTGCAGTACCACCAGGGTGAGAACCACACCGTGACGCTTCACTGTGTCGAGCCGAGCCGGCCTCAGGCTTTTATTTAAAATAACCAGTGTTGGGGAAGATGAGGCTTAATAAAAAAGATCAAATATTACAAAATAAAAACATAAAATACATATTTTCCATAACAAATGCCATAAACACCTTTATGACATATGTCAGAAATATGTTTCATATTGGATATATATATATATATACATATATATATATATATATATATATATATATATATATATATATAAAATATATTGTAAAGTAATGAGATTTTTTTAGCATAAAATGAAACAAAATTTTAAAAAAAATCCAAATATGCAAGAAAAATATTTTCTAACATTTCTATATTTCCAAAATATATAAATCGATTTGGGATTAAAAAAAAAATCTGTTTTTGTTTGTGAATTTAAATTAAACATGATTTGTGGTGTTTCCTGTGCAGAGGTGGAGAGTGAAGAGCGGCTGCTGGAGATGCAGATAATCAGAGACCCCAGCGTGAACCACATGGTGCTGGAGAACCTGGACCCCAGCATCTATTACACCTTCAAGGTGACGGCACGCACCGCCACCGGGGACGGACCCCCCATCACACGGAGGGGCGCCACGCTGCTGGACGGAGGTGAGGTCACAGCCACGGCTTCATGTTCATGAGGTTCCTGAAGTCGCTCCAGCTTCTCTGTTTCTGCTTCCAGTTCCTCCATCGAACGTCACCATCGTCTCCGGTAACACATCACTCAACCTGAGCTGGGTGCCCGGGGAGCGGGACCGCAACCACGGCTTCCAGATCCTCTACCTCAGGAAGAGCGGTAAGAAGGGCGGAGGGAGGACAGAGACACAGGAGGAGCCATCACGATGTCTCTAATGTGTGTGTGTGTGTGTTTGCTGCAGCTGGGGGTCAGTGGGAGGAGTCAGAAGTTGTCAATACCACGCTGGGGTTCTACTCGCTGACAGGCCTCCAACCTGGAACTCAGTACCACCTGAAGATCATGCACGAGAATCAGACTCAGTGGGAGGACGTGACCTGGACCATCGGACCCGGTAACTGAGTTTACAGGTCACATGATCAGAGAGACTCTCTGTCCACTCCGTCTGACGACCCGCTTCTGTCCCCTCAGTGCCGTCAGAGATGCCCGGAGGCTTCGCCGCCCAGGGTTGGCTCATCGGACTCATCAGCGCCATCATGCTGCTGGTGCTGATACTGCTCATCCTCTGTCTGATCAAACGCAGCAAGGGGGGCAAATACGCAGGTAGCACACACAGACACACAATAACACACACACACAGACACACACAGACACATGATAACACAGACACAGTGAGAACACACAATGTCACACACGCACATGATAACACACACTGACAATGACACACACACGATAACACACACTGACAATGACACACACACAGACACACAGTGAGAACACACAATGACAGACACACACAGCTGCTGGGGCTTTAATGTGTCGTTCAGCGTTTGACATCGACTTTTATTTCTGACAGTGAAAGACAAAGAAGACAAAGAGGTGGACTCCGAGGCTCGGCCAATGAAAGACGAGACGTTTGGGGAGTACAGGTGAGTGTGTGTGTCCACGCACTGATGCTTTTATTGGTTGTGTCCTGTCAGTGAGGGGGACTCTTCGTCGCAGCGGTTCGTCCTCCTTGTTCTGCTCTGGGCTCTGATTCAGAATCATTTCTGGTCCTTCAGCAGAGATCTGAATGCTCTGAATGCTCCCTGCTCTCCTTCCTCCTTCTTCATCTCTCTTCCTTTTTTTCTTTCACCCTCTGCTGCCTGCAGATCTCTGGAGAGGTGAGGAAGATCAGATCTTTAGCTGTTGATGTCTGTGTGTGATTGTGGATTGTTTTTGTTTGATTTTTTTGGAAAACACATTTATTACAGTAACAGAAGACGTTCATGTTCTTTTTATCACTGTCTGGTGATGGTGTCTGTGCTCTCTGTCGCCCCCCAGTGACGGGGACGAGAAGCGCTCAGACAGCCAGCCGTCTCTGTGTGGGGACAGCAAGCTGGGCAGCGACGACTCTCTGGCCGAGTACGGAGACAGCGTGGACATCCAGTTCAACGAGGACGGCTCCTTCATCGGCCAGTACAGCGGCCGGGGCCCCGTTCCCCATGGCAACGAGAGCTCCGGCCCCGCCTCCCCCGTCAATGCAGTCCCTCCTCCCCCCATCGCCCCATCCATGTCGAGCATCCTGAACCGGCCCAGCTAGACACACAGAATACACAACACACACACACACACATGCCTGCAACACAAAAGACAAAAGGGACAGACCACTCCTGACTGCCACTGCCTGCAACACACACACACACACACACACTCTCTCAATACATTCCACAGGTGTACGCAGTGACACTGTTTACAGGATGTCTAGCCTTTTCTACTCCAGGTTTACACACACTCACACACACACACATGAATAACGATGCAAACAAAATCAGATGGCTCTTTGATCAGACAGAGGTGGAGGTGGAGGACCGGAGCTCCAGCTGTTTGTGAGAAGAAGAAGAAGAAGAAGAAGTGGGCAGGGCTGCTTGAGTCTGCTACGCTAATTAGCATTTGATTCATTAATTTATAATCTACAATAGACACACAGGAAAGTCACATCACGTCTCGGCTGACATCTTTGTTTACATGAAGGTTTTCTGACAGATTACATTTAACCGCTGAAGCCAAACTTAAGATAACACCCAGGACGTACAAACAGCTGGTGCTCCTCCTCCACCCACCACAGGAACATCTTTCAGTGAAGACGCCAGTTTCCAGTCATGTTCTCTCCTCTCTGTGTGCGTTCATTTATGGTTTGTGTGCATGTGACTGGGAATGTTTCACTATGTGCTGCAGTCAGAGGGAGCCCTGCGCTGCATGCCGGCCTTTCCGAATCATCATTCAGTTCAAAGTGTGACTGTGTGATCGTCTGTGCGCTCCACCCCTGACCTTTGACCTGCAGCTAGCGGAGACCTGTTGCCTTAAGTGAGTCCAGCTGAGCCTCCTCTTTCTCTCTCTCTCTCTCTCTCTCTCTCTGTCCGTCAGTCATCCTCCATCTCTTCTTCTTCTCCTCACACACTCCTTTCCCATCATCCTCCTGTTTGCTGAGAACCAGGAAATGCATGCAAAGAGTCAGGAAGAAGCTGCAAAGAGCAGCAGCCGCTTTTATCACGCAAGCTTTACAGAACTAAAAAAAGAAAAAGATGCATTTAAACCTCTGTTGACGTGCTGCAGCGCCTGGGTTTGGCCAGCAGGTGTCGCCAGGTTAGCTCGGAACGATTTTTAGCTTCAGGAGGCGGCGTTTCCTCCAACACTCCTTTCAGGGCCGCAGTGTGTTCAGACAGAAAGACACGACTATGCACTCACATACACACACACACACACTCTGATACATGTAGTGGTGGCCTCCACATGGAGGTTCCTCTGTAGCATAATGGACCCTCTGAAGGAGAGAGGGAGGAGGAGGAGGAGGACAGAAAAATCGAGAACCTGCTGTTGTGGTTCTCTGAATGTAAATAGAACCTTGAGATTGTCTTTTTTTTATTTCCATTGCTTCTTTTATAAGATGATTTTTTTTTATTATCCTTTGCCTGATTTTGTACTGCAGCGTCCTGCGCTGTGGAATTTGTATCATACGACCCACCACCTTAGGTTTTCCTCTTGTGTCTCTTAGAAGCCGTTTAGAGAAGACTAGAACCATAGCGAGAGCAGCCGCCCCTCCCTTCATCCCGTTTCTTTATAGCGCTTAGAGATGCAGCAGATAATACGGATTATTAAGAAGCTATTGTCATAAATGTTAACATTTATACACACGGCCACGGCAGAGCTGTTCGTAATGGACGCAGGTGAGATGTTGATGTCCTCTGCAGCTTGGATGGAAAAGTCAGTCGTATTGCTCTTTTGTTGCCTTCCAGAGACAGACACTGAGGTGTGAGGAAGGACGGCAGGACCTTCAGGAGACGAGCCCGAGCCTCTCGTGTTGATCTGATCTCCTAAATCCAATGAAAAGACCAAAACCAACCATTCCTGAAGCCACCGAGGCTGCATGTGTGCAGGGGACTATTTTTTGTGGCGGATGAATCCACATTTGATTAGCGATTAAATTACACCTAACAAAAATAGCACTCATGCTTTTAATAACTCAGCATCCTGGCTTTGAATCAGTTCAGAGAAATGAGAGGTCAGTTGGGGACTATTTTCTGTGGCGGATGAATCCACGTTTAGTTCTAATCAGTCATCAAGCTGTGGGTGTTTTTGGTCTTTTTGTTGTGTTTTGTGACACAGAGTGTGATATAGCAGCAGCTGTGAGGCAGGTCACGTGTACTGTTGTGGCTTTCCAGTTCTTATGAGCCTGTTTCGTGTGGAAATCATGAATAAAAAACACAGGCAGGCTTCTTTCTTCCATCTGGTGGCCTTGTTCCGTGTCCGTCTGTCTGCTCTGAGCGATTCAGCCTCGTCTGTCTCAACCTCGTTTATACATGCGAACACATTGGGGGGGAAAAAACAAGATAAAAACTACAAAAAAATACAAATAAAAGCCAAAATAATAACCATACTGCTAACAACAACAACAACAGCACTATTATCAGTGTCACCGCGATGTGATCAGTGAGTAACACGATGACGTGAATCACAGGATCCAGCAGGGGTGTACAGAGGGCGGGTCTGAGTGTGTGCAGAGGGGGGATTATAATGCAATACTGAAGTGTGCTGATGTTGTTCCTGCTTGTTGCATTGTGCGCTGTTCTGTATCTGACCAACTAACTCCAGACTGTCGACTAATAATAAACATGGATATCCTAAACAGACGCAGCCTTTGTGTGTGTTTATAAAGCTGTAGGGGGCGCACAAGACCACCTGTTCCCCATAATGCTAAGAATGAAGCCAGTGTAAATCTGCAGTCCCCCCAGTGTCCACTGGAGGACCTACTTCCTGTCGTTGGCTCCACCTGTGTGTCTCCATTGTGTTGTTATCACTTCCTCCCCTGCCTCTTTTTTTTCTTTGTTACCTCATTTTTAGGACTTTTAGCTTCGGTCCACACATGGACAGTGGAGAGCTGGATCCAGACTTCAGGATCCCTGACAGAAACAGGAAGAGGCAGAGGCACAGACTGAGAGCCACAGACACAGAGTCTGTCTGTTAGCACACAGTTTGTTATCCAGCGCTGCTATCAAAGGTTAACCACATTGTACAGGCTCTGATTGGCTGTTTGTTGCAGGAACAAGCCCACTGCATTCTGGGAGTTGAGGTCTTACTGCCACACCCCATCTTTCATCTGTTTTCTTGGATTCTGGTTTGAGGTCTCAGTCTGCTTCACTTCATGTTTGTTTCTCTGCCCCCTGTGACGTGTTGTACCTTCACAAAGCTGTAGGGGGCGCAAAAGACCAGCCAGGTATGAAAACTAAGGCTAAAACAGCCCTGGCCCAGTCAGCCAGACCATCACAGGTAACTATGGAAACATTTAGTGCTATTGTTTTAAGTTTTACCCAGACCCACCCACTGAGGTCTGCAACCACATATAAACCATGTTTCCCACCAAGAATCTTCATCAACATAAGGCTAAAACAGTTCCCTCTGCAGCCTCTGGGGGGCTAGCTCTGAAAGTGAGTCAGTGCCATTGACAGTAAAAACTATGGACAGAGCTTCGGTTCCGTTTGTTTCTGAAGAGCCGTTTTGAGGCTCGGTGGGAGGTTCCGGGACGTGATGACCGCCGCCATGTTGGCAGCGTCACGTCCGGCAAAACTCTCAAATATGGACAAAGAGGGGGAGCACGAGCGGGGTTTAGGGGGGCGGGCGATCGTGGGAGCAGGAAACTCACGCTGTGATACGTCAACTGTCTGTCACTCAAGCGGCAACGCCCATAATTATGCGTAATTTTAAGTCCGAATACAATTGAAACGAGTGTGTTGTAAAAAAATTCATCCCCGTACAATTGACACTAGAAGAGAACCTATCATCTGAGACCAGAGTGTTTTTTTGTACCAGGCCGTAAACATGTTAATTTCTGCTGTGAAGTCGGCCATTTTAACATGGGAGTCTATGGGAAATTACTCGCTGCTGGAGCCAGCCCCCAGTGGTTGCAGCGTGAATTACAAGTTTTGACACTTCCGCATGGGCTTCAAGTCTGAGCCCCGAAGGTTGCCGCTTGGTCAGTCCTCATGGACCTCAATGATAAAATGTCCAACTACATGGAGTGGAACACCCCCTCTGCTGTCCTCTATGTGAACTGCACCCTGTGTGCTGCGTGAGTGTGCCTCTCTCTGTGTGTGTGTGTGTGTGTGTGTGTGTGTGTCCCTTTAAGCCGCTCTGCCTGCTTCATGATCCAAACGCTGCTGAGGAGAGCGCGCGCAGCAGCATCCTCACAGGGAGGACGGAAGGGGCGTGGCGGGAACCTTTCATCTGCTCACGAGCTCGTTTTCCTCACAAGACAAGACGAGGTGAAAAAAACCCGGAGGAGCAGAGAGAGAGAGAGAGAGAGAGAGAGAGAGAGAGAGAGTGTGTGTGTGTGTGTGTGTGTGTGTGTGAGTGTGAGTGTGTGTCTGTGTCGTGGCCAGCAGGCGGCAGCACGCTCAGGACTCTTTGTAGGCTCCAACTTGTTTCCTCTACAGCAACGGAGCAAGGACACACGGTCTGCACATGCTACACACACACACACACACACACACCTAATCATAACAAACACTACACACACACACACACACACTCAGCAGTCAGCCAGAAATAGATCTGCAGGATGAACAGAGCGGCGGTTACGCAAGACGTAGAGGAGGCTCCGGGGGGCGCAGCGGGAAGGACGCTCCGCTTCCAGCGGCCACACTGTGAGTGACAGCGACACACACACACAGACACACACACAGACACACACACAGACACACACACACTTATGCAACGACGCCCCTTCTGTTTTCATTCATGTGTGTAACACTGTGTGTTTATGTCAGAGAGAGATGTGCACGCGTGCGCGACATCCTGACGTCATCTGTTGATCATGTTCATTGATAAATGAGCAGAGCGCGTGGCTCTTAAAGCCAATCAGCACCTACGTCGGTTACGTAAGTTTTTTGGGAGCTGCTCAATGTATGGAACAGCCTGTCCCCCCTCAGCTGCAGGACTCGTGGCTTCTGCTTGGCGTAGAGAGGGGGGGGGGGGGGGGGGGTGAGGGAGGGGAGGGGGGGGGGTAAGGCGGTAGTCGAGTGTCAAGAACCATCCCACGTGGCTCCTGTAGGACTGAGCGCAGAAAAACAAATGGAGTCCGAGCAGCAGAGCGTGCGTCCGGTCCGGCGGCTGCGGCGCCTGCGGTGTGAGAGCACAGGTGAGGTCTGACCCTAGAACCCGCGCTCTCTCTCTCTCTCTCTCTCTCTCTCACACACACACACACACACACACACTGTGCATGATGACGTGACTCGGTGCTGAAACACTTCTGCTGTCAAACTGTGAGCTCTGCTCTTATAATGCTGTGAGGTGTCAGACCCTGCAGGGCCCGGGTCCAGCTCCCAAGCAGCCGGACCGGTGTAGGGCCTGGTCCAGCTCCCTGGGGGCCGGGGCAGGGTAAAGGGTCCGGGTCCAGCTCCCAGGGGGCCGGGGCAGGGTAAAGGGTCCAGGTCCAGCTCCCGGGGTGCTCTGGGTGTTGTTGTGTGGCACCTCGCTCTACGTCACAGTTCCGTGTGTCTCTCTGCTTTCTGTGGGACGCTGTAACGGTCTGAGCAGATGTTCGTCCTCTCATGTCTCACTGAACGTCCTCAGAGGCCAAACACAACACAACAACACACTCACAACATCCGGTGTTCCAAGAGCCCGTTCAGACTGGAAACTCAATCTGGATTGAACTGGATTCGGTCCGGATCAAACCGGATTGACTAGTGACAAATCTGAACAGGGTCTAAGAGGGCTGATGTTGTCTGACTATTTCAACAGTCATACATCAAGAATGCCCCCCCCCCCCTCCCAGAAGGTTCAGAGTATTTGTTGTTAGCATTGTTAGCATGTTAGCACTTCCTGTTCCCTCAGTTCATGGCTTCATTTCTCGGCCTCGGAGGATGCAGATCAGTAATTAGAAGTCATTAGCTCAGTAATCACACAGCAGAGGCTCCTAGAAAGCATTTCTAAAAAAAGACCAAGAAGCAACAATGTATGGCATGCAGACTCTCTCTCTCTCACACACACACACACACACACACACACACACACACACACACACACACACACACTCTGTGGCCCTGGTGTTTTTCGTTTGTTTAGGTGCCTCTGCAGCATTTTGTCACACAACACTTCCTGTTTGCTGGGTCAAAGTTTAGAGTTGCACAAGATAATTGGTGGTTGACCTCATTCTGTTCATTCTTACTGGGGCAGCTCATATGACTGACAGGTGAGCTGAGCCAATCAGAGACGCCGCATGCTCTGCAGCAAACCACACAGGTGAGCTGAGTGGCACACCACGCTGACTCCGCCCACTCTGGTGGTGTGAGAAAGTTTAAAACTTGTGTGCTCACCTGAAGAGCTCCTCTTCACAGTCAGTACAGAGCTGTACACACACAGACACACACACAGAGAGACAGAGACACAGAGACACACACAGACACACACAGACACACACACCTGGCTGCTGATGTCATGTCAGAAACACAAAGAACACTCACTCAAAATCCTCTGGAAAAGACCTGGGTTCCATGGATGAAAAGCAGGCTGAGTCAACGGCGAGGCTGTGAGTGCACACACACACACACACAGACACAGACACACACACACACATGCCGGGATACCGCATTGTTTGGCTTTGTGCTGCTTCGCTGTAATTTGACGTGTCGATGCTTGTATGTTAAAGCAGGTGTGACACATTGTTTGAGAGCAGCTTTTCTTGTTGGATTGTGTGTGTGTCTCTCTGTGTCTGTGTGTGTCTGTGTGTGTGTGTGTGTGTCCTGAAGGTCGTTAACCCTGTGTGGTCAGGATGGCCCTCTCTCAGTTAGCGGTTACCAGTTTTAAGTGTTTGACCACCCGCAGTAGGGTCTCCCTTCATGAGTCCGGCCCGGGTCCAGGTGTCCTCCTGTTAAAGGGGACTTTAGTCCTGCCAGTGTTGTCCTGTCTGGTTGCTCGGGGTCAGGCTCTGGGTCTCTGTACAGCACCTAGAAACAGCTGTGATGTGTAAAAGACGGCATACAAATGAAACTGAATTGCACTGGTTACATAAAGCACTCGTCCCACAGGGTTCAGCAGTTTAACCCTGAAGGGTCACAAGTGAAATCTTTGTGAGACGTGTCTCTGTGATGGACCTGCAGGATAATTATGTCCCAGTGAGGACACTTTGTGTCCTCCTCCTGTCTCTGTGTGGCTCATTTCGTCTCCTGTTGTGTCAAAACCAGGAAGCACCGTCACACAGCACCCACCTGTCAATCACAGCTCTCCTGCCCCACGTGATGTGAGGTTTTTAGTTTCAACATCATTGAAACAAATAAAACTCTGCCTGAAACAGTTCAGCTAGTACACATGTTTATTTCTGCTGTAAAGTTTTGGAGCCCCCAGAGGCCACAGAGGGAACTGCAGTTTGTGACACAGCCTCAGCCCTAAGGCCTCTGCTGTGTGAGGATAAGCAGGTTGAACTGATGGTATTTTATGTTTGGTTGCTGGTTTTACATAGAAATACATGCATGTCTTTGTGCTATGCTAAGCTACGTAGCTGCGGCTTCATATTTGTCATATGAACATGAGGGAGCTCATGCAGCAGGAGTTTTAACACTGTGTGTGTGTGTGTGTGTTTCAGCCTCGGTGCCCCAGTTCACAAACTCTCCCACCATGATCGTGATGGTGGGACTCCCGGCCCGGGGGAAGACCTACATCTCCAAGAAGCTCACCAGATACCTGAACTGGATCGGCGTTACGACCAAAGGTATCGGCTGACGGTGCAGGGTTACAGCGCGCTCAGGCTTCACTGACGCACACCCGTCATCACCACACTGACTCACACTTTAAAACGGCTTCATTCTGTCTCCATCAGTGTTTAACGTCGGGCAGTACAGGAGAGACGCCACGCGGTCCTACAACAGCTTCGAGTTCTTCAGACCCGACAATGCAGAGGCCATGAAGATACGCAAGTACGCATCACTGCAAGCTGTGTGTGGGACTGTGTGTGTGGGTCTGTGTGTGTGGGACGGTCTGTGTGTGTGGGACGGTCTGTGTGTGTGGGACGGTCTGTGTGTGTGGGACGGTCTGTGTGTGTGGGACGGTCTGTGTGTGTGGGACGGTCTGTGTGTGTGGGACGGTCTGTGTGTGTGGGACGGTCTGTGTGTGTAGGTGTAATCAGTGTGTGGTTGCTGTGTTCCTGTTCAGGGCCTGTGCCCTCACTGCCCTGAAAGACGTGTGGGACTACTTCACCCGAGAGGAGGGCCAGGTGGTGGTGAGTTTACCTTTAAAGTGTCTTGAATGTTAGTTTTATTGTTTATCATGTATCATGTAAACAATGTGATACACACATAATCGTTAAAGTTGCTCTGTAACTGCTGAGCGAGTAGACGCTCACAGCCTCTGGGTAGGACGTCAGGCCGGTTCCTCTTGACTTATTCTTGATGAAATGTAAACATCTGCTCCAGACTAAAAGTTTATCACAGCAGTAGAAGACGTTTACTGTGAAGCAGCAGGGATTGGCCTGGGTTAGCGTTCAGTGAACTGTCTGTGACGTCACCTGTAGGTTCATAAAGGGCTGTGTTGAGTCTCTGTGGGAGGCCTCTGGTCTGAGTCCATGAGGCAGAGTCCGGTTAAACAGGTTGGTTTTTGTTGGTCTGTGAGGAGAGACTCACTTTTGGAGACAGCCCCTAGAGGCTGTGAAGAGAACTGCACCCAGTTTACTTGTGTAATCTTCTGTTTGGACTGTTTTTGTCTGTCTCTGTAAGGTTTTTGATGCCACCAACACCACAGCGGAGCGCAGAGAGGTCATCCTCAACTTCGCCAAAGAAAACGGTTACAAGGTTTGTTTTTTGTTTATTATCAAATATGGAAACGCACGAACAGAAAATGATGCCACGGCGTCAACAGTCTGTCCTCCTGCTTCCTGCTCAGGTTTTCTTTGTGGAGTCGATATGTGACGATCCAGAGATCATCGCTGAGAATATTAAAGTGAGTCCACAGAGCTGAGCGAGCAGACTGAAACTCAGTGTGTGTCCGTGTGTGTGCGTTGGACCCATTGTGTGCACATATGCAGCAGAATTGTCCTGCTGGTTTCAATCTGACACGTGATCTACCCCTTTTTGACGTGTCTGTGTGTGTCTGTGTGTGTCTGTGCTCTCAGTAAAAAGTGTCTCGACCCTTCTTTTCAGCAAGTGAAGCTGAGCAGTCCAGATTACATGAACTGTGACAAAGAGGAGGCGGTGGCCGACTTCCTGAAGAGGATCGACTGCTACAAGCTGACCTACGTCCCCCTGGATGACAACAAGGACAGGCGAGTCCCCCTGTATGTTTTTAAAGCGGCTGAATGAGATCTGGGGATGCTGAACAAGTCACTGTTCGAGTCATGTGACCATTTTTTAGAATACAGGAGATGTGCATGCAGCATAAAGTTTTATTATTCTGCATCAGCAAGGTCGCTCTCAAAGGTCTCTGTCTTTGAGAAACCACAAAAAGTCCAGTGAGGATCCGGCAGCTTCATCAGGATGCTGCTTTACAGAAGGGTCAGAGAGAGATGGAGGTCGCACTAAACACTGACCCCTGCCTGCAGGTTGTGTCCTGTGTGGTTGTTGTCATAGTAACAAAGATGTTGTCTCCACTAGGAGGTCTGGTGCAGTAAACATTTCAGGGCTCAAATCTGAGCCGACTGACACTAAAGCTAAAGAGGCTAGCGTGTTAGCGGGCTGCTCGTCGTCTCGTCTCTTTAACTTTCTCTGGTCTTCGTGCAGGAACTTGTCCTACATCAAAATCTTCAACGTGGGCAGCAGGTACCTGGTGAACCGGGTCCAGGACCACATCCAGAGCAGGATCGTCTACTACCTCATGAACATCCATGTCACCCCGAGATCCATCTACCTGTGTCGACACGGAGAGAGTGAACTCAACCTCCTGGGACGCATCGGAGGAGACTCCGGGCTCTCGGCCCGCGGCGCTCAGGTCAGCAGCGGTTTAGTGGTCTCTCTGTGGCTGTTTGGTGGTTAGTTTTGTCCATTTTAGTCTCCTGTTATTTGTCTGTCCTTGTTGTTTATGTCCCTTTGTGTCCATTTTGTAAGACGTTGTTTGTTTTGGGTCAGTTCGCCAGTGCTCTGGGTGCCTACATGCGTGAGCAGAGTATCCGTGACTTGAAGGTGTGGACGAGTCACATGAAGAGGACCATCCAGACCGCAGAGGCTCTGGGGGTCCAGTACGAGCAGTGGAAAGCCCTCAACGAGATCGACGCCGTGAGTGTTTCAGTGACGCATCCGTATCATGAAAAAAAGTCTTTGACTCCGTCTCTGTGCGTCTTTTTGACCTGTCAGGGTGTTTGTGAGGAGATGACGTACGAGGAGATTCAGAAAAGTCACCCAGAGGAGTTTGCTCTGAGGGACCAGAACAAGTACAGATACCGCTACCCGAAAGGAGAGGTGAGTGTCCGACTGCTGGTTAGAGTCTGTTACATTAATTAAACTGTGCATTGAAGTTTCTGTGTCTCCCATCAGTGTAGCTGATGTTTCTGCTGTCTGTCTCTGTCTGTCTCTACTAGTCCTATGAGGACCTGGTGCAGCGTCTGGAGCCCGTCATCATGGAGCTGGAGAGGCAGGAGAACGTTTTGGTCATCTGTCACCAGGCTGTCATGAGATGTCTTCTGGCATACTTCCTGGACAAAAGTGCTGGTGAGTCCAGTGATACGCTTCAGTTCGAAGTACCAGACAATAACTAGAGTTGACTAGATGTGTGTTCATCTGCCAGGGAAAACAGTCCCCCTAGAAAAACACCATCCACCACCATTCCTTCATAAACTGCAGGGTGGAGGAGGGGGAGAGGAAGTAGACGGGACAGAGGACAAAAGCATCAAACCTTGCATACATATACATGATCTAATTTCCCTACAGGGATTAATGAAGTTAATCTTAGTCTTAATCTTACAGGACAAACAGTGCAGATTAGATTACTGTTAGACAAAAACATACATTTAGGATGGATGAGTAAAGACTGGGTGGGACATTTGAACCTGCTCCATGTCCCCGTGTGTTCGTCTCTGGTTAATTTGAGCTGTTGTGACGTCCCCCTCCTCCCTGTGTCTCAGACGAGCTGCCCTACCTGAAGTGTCCTCTGCACACCGTGCTGAAGCTCACGCCGGTCGCATACGGTCAGTTTTCCTCCCTCCGTCCTCTCACCACATGCCGGCTTCTCCTCCGTCAGGCTGCAGACTCTGACCTGTGGCTGCTTGTTTCCCTCAGGCTGTAAAGTTGAATCCGTCTTCCTCAACATTGAAGCCGTCAACACACACAGAGAACGTCCAGAGGTAAATGAATCTGTTCTTAGTAGGAAATCACAGAGTGTCTGCCGGGCCGCTGAAGACAGGATGTGGCCTGGTTAACACTGAGGCAGCCATTTGTCTGTGCTGAGTCTCTTTGTAAGTCTTCATCAAGAGGAGGAGGAGGAGGAGGAGGAGGAGACACGATGTGACCTCTGTGATGCAGCCTGCTGCCGCGTCTCTCTCCTCCTCCAGTGATGTGATAAATGTCCTGCGGTCAGACGGACAGTGAGCGCTTGTGTTTCTTTCAGAACGTGGACGTGGACAGAGACCCGGCGGAGGCTTTGGAGACGGTTCCTGACCACATCTAGACGTGGAGCGCCTCCTCAGGATGATGGTGGAAAGTGGCCTTTTATGTTTAATTTTTTTTTTTGAAGTTACAGTGATCACAGAGGTGGTTGTTACAGTGGAGCAATAAGAATGAGGCGCTGCTCTGACGGCGGCCTGTCACCGGTGTAAATGCACTTTATGAAGCAGGGCCCAGGCCACACGCCTGTGACATGAGGAGTGGTTCACTGTGGACACAACGTGCTGCTGTTTTCAATGATTCTGTCCTGCTGTTCAGATTAGAGCCGTTTTCTAACAGCAGCTCGTCTCCGCACTCATAGGGGACACACAGCTGCCGTGTCTCAGTCTGGGGGCTGCATCCATCGAAGTGCGTCCTTTATCAGCCAACATATCCCACGATTCCCAGGGTCGGACAGCTGGGTTCTTTTGCCGGCAGGTGGCCAGAGTGCCTCATTTAACCACGTCCTTCAAAGGACGCCGCCCCCAGACTGAGACACGGTCAGAGAGGAGCTGTTCCTCACACATGAAGGTCTGAGTCGCCTTGGTTCAGGTTTTTTGTGGTAGGTTTCTGGTAGTTGTTGTAAATGTGAAGCAAACGTGGTGCTGCATATTATACACCACACCATGTGGACAAAAGTATGTGGACACCCAGACACTATCTGCTGGTCTCTGTCCAGTCCATTAATCATTTACAGTCTGATGAAGGTGAGGTCAGAGGTCAGGACAGACGATCATTTGTTTGAGCTGTGTCCGTGCAGACAGACACACAAACGCTATCATCTGATCCTCCTGATCTGCTCCGAAGCTGCAGCGGTGATCAGTGGATGGAGCTTTGAACTGACTGTAGCTGCAGATCTGCAGCTACAGACGGGGTGTCCATGTACTTCTGGTCACATGGTGTGTGTATCAAGGGAACATCTGGCTCCTGGACTGCCAACAAAACCACGTGCCTCATAGTAATAAAACTCTGAACACTATGCACCCTGCACACACACACACACACCCCCTCGCCGTGTGTGTGTGTGCTGTTTTAACTGAAGTGGGTCATTTTAATAAGAAGGGACCTGGTGCAATACTGATACATGTGATTTCTTTTTCTTCTTGTTTTTAAACCTGTGCTGTGTTCAGTGTCAGCGTCCTCTCAGTCTGCTTCTCTGTGAGGTTCAGGGTCCTGGTGAACTGGTATCATGGTTCTGCTGCCTCTCAGAAATATATCCAACAATTAATGTAACGTCTAATTTTAAACACATTTATTCAATTGTCTGAAATAATTAAGGAAAACGATCAAACCTGTTGTGAGAAATATCGACCAGCTGAGCTGACGATGGTGGGCGGAGCTTGTCGAGGCCTTTAGAGCTGACCAATCAGAGCAGACTGAGGCTGCATGCTGTCGTCTTAGATACAGCTCGGTCATGTGACATCTGGACAGCTGTGCAGAGGATTGTGGGTCAGAAAGGCCAAACAAAGTCCTAGTAGAACATCCTGGAGGAGGTGGAGGAGGATTCCGTTTTCCCGGTGATCGGATTGAGCGTAGGTGGGAGGGGCTGGCTGTGCGATGTTTGTATATCTGTTGTTGTTGTTGTTGTTGTGAAGCTTCCCGGTGCCAGAACCCCCCCTGAGTGAAACCTACAGACGACCAGCTGCTGCTGCTGCTGCTGCTCTGCACCGCAGGCCTCTGGTGTGTGTCGTGTGGTCAGAGGCGCCTGAGGGAGGTTGGATCAAAATGTGATTTAAAAACAGAACGGATGCCGACACACATCGGTGTGTGTCTGAGTGCACGTCCTTCCATCCACACCATGTGACCAGTGTTAGAAACAGACCGCCCGTGCTGTGTTCAGGGTTCAGACGCCGTCCTGCTCCTGTCTGTGAGGCTGCTGCTGCACACCAGAGGATTATCAAACCATAACACCTCCCTGAAAGCACGAAGACCAAGGACTCGGTCCAGTCCTCCAAAAACACACAGTCTGCAGTAATGGCTCCACACCGCACAGGAACTCAGGTGATCACAGGTTTTACCATCAGCTGATGCCGTCCGCTGCTCTTCTCTGTGTGTGTGTGCTGGTTCCACTTCCTGGTCTGACTGTTGGAGGCTCTGACTGGATCAGATACAGGAAAATAATCATACTGACACACATATGAAGATGATTTGGACAATAGGTACCGAGCCTTGATCCATGTCCCGACTGTTGGGGTCACATTGGGCCCCAGATTGGGCATAAAAATCCTCCAGTGTGCGGCCAGCTTAAATGTGCAATTGTGCCAGTTTGTCATGTGTCACGTGTCTTTGTGTCTGACGGCACTGAGTGAAATGTTACGACTGTCGATCAATGCAATTACTGAACCGATAACTTTAAATTAAAATGATTTGCTGTTTAATATAAAACGTTGAACCATGAAATCCTTTGTTCAAACAATTAAAAAACTGAAAATTCAAACATTTTAACTAAAAAATAAAAGGACTGATCAGGAGCATGGACGTCATCTCTGGCTGCTGCTGCTGGCCTGGCTGCTGTGGGCTTCTTTGTACTGCTGGGACCAGCTCTGAGGCTCCTGTTCAAACAGCTGGGATCAAACCAAATCGCCGTCAGTCACTGAGACCCACTCCGAGCATGTTCAGGTGCACTTGAACAGGACTTACTTGACCCAGGAACTCGAGGATTTTGGCTTTCGACACCTCCGCATCGGCGCGTTGACCCCAGCGAAACTCGTGCTCGATGGGCTCTGTGTGAGGGATTCGTGCGTACTCCAGGTACCTGCACACGACCAGCTCAGTCAGTCAGCTGAACATAAAGTCAACAATATGTGGTCATGTTTGGAGAGTCCTGGTCCAGCCACTCTGTGCTGTAGTGGTCCAGATTCACTCTCCTGCTGCTCTGTGGTGTGGTATAAACCTGAGTCTATGGTCTGACAGACACCGGCTCTGAACACACCAGTACACAGTAACACAGCGATCCCAGGCAGGCTCGAACCTGTGACCCCCAGACCCCCCAACCCCCACATTAGAGGACTGAGCTATCGTCCAGCTTCAGAGACCCCCCCCAGCTCGGAAAACACTCAGTTAGCATTTGTTGTAGGTAACGGCAGAGTGTGAGTTCTCACCTTTGTCTGACAAATTCATCTGTGACCAGTCGCTTCACGTCGCCAAACTCCTCGTGCTTCTCTCTGCAGAGGTTCATACGTATTTAGAACTGTCGGCAAACTGCACGCGTGTGTTTATGTGTCTTACCCAGGGTCAACGCGGAGTTTCTTCAGAGTATTCCAGATGAGGTCTAAAAAAAACCAAAAAAAAAAACCACCTGATTAAACTGAGACCGACGTCTGTGTGCGAGCAGACAGTCCAGGCTCTGACACTCACTTTCTCTGACGACGCCTCCTTTCATGAAAACAACACTGAGGATGACAAAGAGCAGACCCATCTTCGGACTGGTGGGGCTGCTGCACACCAGAGGAAGCAAACATCCCATCAGAACACTGAGGCCCATTAAAGACACGGTGCTAATTATGCTGACAAACATTACATTACTTTATGGGAGAGGCTCCGTCAGCTGGCTCCAAGTTATTGACGAGTATGTACATGTGGTTTTTGGAGTCAATTTCAACCAGTTTCAAGCCGAACACCTGGTTGAGAGGAAACAGCAGCATGGTAACAGCCCTTTACCTGTTCACTATGATTGGATGTAACATGAAGCTCAGCAGGTTCAGACCTGATCCAGAGTCCGTGCTGTCCTCTTGATGATCTCTGGGTAGACGTTTCTGTATTCTTTCACCACGTTTTTCACGAGCTCTGGAAAAACAAATGCTTTATTATAACACTATTGATTTTGCAGCTCCACAGTGATCAAACATCTGTCCACAGAGACACGGTCTAATATGACCAGCAGGTGTTCTCTTTCCTCCATGTGTTTACTTCAGTGTTTCAGTGTTTTGTACAGTATCGCAGGTTTGTGCATCCTTCACTGTGTCATTTAAGGGACCTGTCGAGCAGTCCTACCGGCTCGGCGAACAGGAACCTTTTTCTGGTCCTTCACCAAGAAGTACTGCACCACCTCGGCAACCTGCAGACAGAGAAGGTATGTGATCAGAACCGTTTCTGAAATGCGTTCCAAATCTTTCAGAATGACACTGCTGAGTGTTTGTCTGTCACCTTGCGTTCCACCTCTGCAGCTGTGAGCTTCTCCAGCCCTTTCTGGACCTGGGTCGATGACGGCTGGGTGAAGATGGTGTCGTCGTCCTCTTCCTGAGCCGCGGAGGTGCTGGGTTGTCTCTGCATGAAGAAACTTTGACTGAAACCTTTCTCAAAGGAAAGTACTTGGTTTGAAAATATTACAGTACAGCAGAGGGGGCACTGATGAAAACGGATCCAAATTTTCTTGATAACTTCAGATTAAAACTCAAACACGTTTGGACCATAGTTCACACTCGTGCTAATGTAGCGTGTCCAATATGAGAATTTGTTATCATAAATAGGACAGGAGGAAGAGGAGGAGGAGGAGGACTTACTCTGCTCTGAGAGGCGCTCTGTGTGTGGGACAGCCTGTTTCTCTGCGTCATGGTGACAAACTGTCTGAAGGACAATAAAACATAAACACAGGAACACTAGCTGAGCTTCGTGTGGCTTTAAAAACAAACAAAAACATAAAGTCAACATGAGCAGAGGACGCGGAAGTGACCGATCCAAAGACATGCTAGCGATGACAAGAGCATTAGCAAACGAACCCGTGACGAAACGTGAAGTTTAACTTTATCAGCGCGCTGCACAAACACGATGAGAAGAGTTTAACGAACGGTTCGATGACTCACTCTGTGAATGCAGACAGCTCGGACGGACACAGACCGTCAAACTCCCGCTAGAGCGCTTTTCCCTGTCGCCCGTTGATGACGTGATTCATCAACGACTTCCGGTTATTCGTAACGGCATGTTTGTTCTAAATAAGAAAGAAAAAAATATATAAATAATGTTATGACATTATAAAAGATGTTATAAATACATGTATAATGTTTTTATGAATAATTCATATTTAAATTATTTATATATTTATAATCCAAACAATGTGAAACTTATTTTAAAAATAAATATATAAAATAACATACACTATACAATTGTATAATAGTCTATGTTATTGTTTTTATCAGTCACTGGTACAGTTTTTCTGTGTTATTTACACGTGTACTGTAATAATTTTACTGCTTTCCCCTTAAAACTCTTTATCTCATCGTTTTGTTGTTAATGAAATGTTATTATTTATTATTATTATTTAGTTTTTCCTCCTAACCCTGAGCAGCTTTCTCATCATTGTGTCATACTCTTGTGATTTTGTCTCTAAAGTTTGTAAATCCTCATTTTCCAAGGTGGGTTTTGTTGCAACCACTAGATGTCGCTGTTTTGCAGTCTGTGACTGTAAATACAGGATGCGCTCCGGGACAGTGGACCTCCTCCTCCTTCTTTTTATTACCTGCAGACGCTTCTGTCCTCTTTCTCTGCTCATGCGCATTAACAATCAAACAAACTGTGGATCAGGATCTGCAGCTCTGTCCGCAGGAAGTTGTGAAGTTGTCGGTCTGTGTCTAGATCAGTATTTATTGATGATCCCTCAGAGACTGAACGTCTGTCTGTCCAGTAACTTCCGCGCAGCCGTCAGCTGAGCGCCTCACCCCCTCCCTCCTCCCTCCTCCCTCCTGAGCGGCGGCGGGGAGGAACGGATCGTGAGAGGCGGACCGAGGCGGACCGAGGCGGACCGAGGCCCGGCTGTCTGCTGCTGCTCTGGCCATGCGGGGACAGGATGGGGGAAGAAGCAAAAGTTTCTCCGCTCAAGAACTTCGTGGCCGGTGGGTTCGGCGGAGCCTGCCTGCTGCTGGCCGGACACCCGCTGGACACCATCAAGGTGAGCGAACGGCTGGGTCACGTGCTGCAGGTCTGGACTTTGTCACAAGTTCCTTCCAGACAATCAGAACCTGTTCTGAAGGACTGGCACGGTTCTGGTTCTGGTTCTGGTTCTTCTGAACGGTTTAGGGCTGCTTTCCGTTTGGTTGGAAAAGTCAGTGATCACGGAGCTGCCGTCACTGATCAGGAGATTATTGATAAATCAGCTTAGAACGTCACCGAGGCCGCGAGCTGCAGAGTGTCCGGTACTTACAGAACTCAGGTGTGACATCAGCTGGTTTACAGGGAGGGTGGAGGAACATACACCAACAGGAGAAATGTACAGATGTATTATGACTGTTATTATGAATTAAACCCTCACACTGTTCAGAAGTCAAACTGTGAGAGAACAGTTAAACATTAATGACACAAAGGTGAGTGATGTGTCATCATTGTGTTTGATCCACTTTCTTCCATGTGCTCATTTACTGCTGTGTGCTCTTCATTGATCAGTTCGTTGTGTAACTGTGACCTCAGAGTTTTATCTAGAAGTCAGTGTGTGGACATCACAGCAACTGTCAGAGGTCTATCAGCGGACACAGTGATGGGCGTCTCCTGTCTCACACCCTCCTCCCTGTGTGTGTGTCTGTGTGTGTGTGTGTGTCTGTCTGTGTGTGTGTGTCTGTCTGTGTGTGTGTGTCTGTCTGTGTGTGTGTTCTACAGGTCAGGTTGCAGACGCAGCCCAAAGGTGCTCAGTATGTGCTCTACACAGGAACTTATGACTGCTTCCGCAAGACTGTGTCCAAAGAGGTGAACACACACACACACACACAGACACGGACACACACACAAACACACTCTCACACACACAGACACAGACACGGACACACACACAGACACACACACAGACACACTCTCTCACACACACACAGACACACTCTCACACACACACACACAGACACACACACACAGACACGGACACACACACACACAGACACACTCTCACACACACACACACAGACACACACACACGGACACACACACACACAGACACGGACACACACTCTCTCACACACACACACACACACAGACACACACACAGACACACACACAAACACACTCTCTCACACACACAGACACACAGAAAGGACAAATAGAATGTAAATGAAGCATTCTCTCTCTCCCTCTCTCTCTCCCTCTCTCCCTCTCTCTCTCCCTCTCTCTCTGTCTCCAGGGTGTCCTCGGCCTCTATAAGGGGATGGGGGCTCCCCTGGCCGGTGTGGCTCCTATGATGGCCATCAGTTTCTTTGGCTTCGGTCTGGGAAAACAGCTCCAGCAGACGGACCCTGGCAAACCGTTAACGTTAGTGAAACTCTCTCTCTCGCTCTCTCTCTCTCTCTCGCTCACACACACCTGGAGGCTGAAACCTGCCACGAGTAAACAGACCAAATGTAAAGAATGTGTCAGAGAGCAGAAAAAACACTAAATAAAAACATTCTGCTGGTTTATGTCAAAGTTTTTTCAGTTAATATTCCTTAAAAACAAAAAAATTAAGATATAAAATAAAAGTTACAAAGTCTGACACTAAAGTCCAAAATGACAGCGAGTGTCCATGATGACCGAATTATGATCAATGAAGTGATGATTCTGAAAATCAAAAGCCCACCCTAGAAAGCACTGTAACACAGTGACACACACACACACACAGACACACAGACACACACGTGTGTGTTTCCTGTGTTTGTAATGCCTGGAATACAGCTCTATATATAAACAGGTCTCCCTCCTCTCTGCTGTCATTCGTTTATTGCTGTGACACACCTCCCACACTCCCCCGTCCTCCCCCGTCCTCCCCCTCAACACCTCTCTGTGTGTACATTAGAGCATCTCAGTCTCACCTCCAAAGACTTCTTCAGTCTCACTGTGTGTTGTGGTTCAGGGCTGCTGTCCAGCTGTTCTGCTGTCTTTCTGTCCCTCTGACCTGTCCTGTCCTGTCCTGTCCCTCTGTCCCCCTGTCTTGTCCTGTCCTGTCCCTCTGTCTTTTTCCTCTGTCCCTCTGTCCTGCCCTGTCCTGTCCCTCTGTCTTTTCCCTCTGTCCTGTCCTGTCCCTCTGTCCCCCTGTCTTGTCTTGTCTTGTCTTGTCTTGTCCTGTCCTGTCCCTCCGCCTTTTTCCTCTGTCCCTCTGTCCTGTCCTGTCCCTCCGCCTTTTTCCTCTGTCCCTCTGTCCTTTTTCCTCTGTCCCTCTGTCCTGTCCTGTCCCTCCGTCTTTTTCCTCTGTCCCTCTGTCCTGTCCTGTCCTGTCCTGTCCTGTCCTGTCCTGTCCTGTCCCGTGTGATGCTGTATTTACTCTGGTGTCCTCTGCTCAGACACCTTCAGATCTTCCTGTCAGGATGTCTGGCTGGAGTCTTCACCACAGTGATCGTGGCTCCGGGAGAGAGGATCAAGTGTTTACTGCAGGTGCGGCTGCATTCACACCGTGTCAGAACTGTCCATGTGTGTGTCTTCACCTGTGTCTTCACCCGTCTTCATCTGAGTTGTGTGTTTGCAGGTGCAGTCCAGCAGCGGAGGCTCTAAGTATGCAGGTCCACTGGACTGTGCGGTCCGGCTCTACAAGGAGCAGGGCATCCGCAGCGTCTACAAAGGGACTGTACTCACTCTCATCAGAGGTGTGTATGTGTGTGTGTCTGTGTTGTGTAACCATGTTTTTATTGCATTGCCTCATGTGTTGTCTCTCGTAGATGTGCCTTCCAACGGTCTGTACTTCCTCACATACGAATACCTCAAGCGCTTCCTGACTCCCGAGGGTCAAAGGTCAGTCACCACGGTAACACTGAGCACTTGTGTGAAGTGCAGACACCTGCAAACGCCTGGTTTTGTGTGTCAGTGTTTCTCAGCTCAGCACTCCCAACATCCTCCTGGCCGGCGGCGTGGCGGGGATACTAAACTGGACCATCGCGCTTCCGCCCGATGTCCTCAAGTCAAACTTCCAGACAGGTCAGAGAGGACGACGTCCAGGCCTGAGTCCAGAGTATGAAATAAAGAGTACA
This sequence comes from Parambassis ranga, assembly GCF_900634625.1. Classification (NCBI taxonomy): domain Eukaryota; kingdom Metazoa; phylum Chordata; class Actinopteri; family Ambassidae; genus Parambassis; species Parambassis ranga. The sequence continues at coordinate 2,019,319 of NC_041028.1, read as the reverse complement.
CATTATAACTCTGTGTGTGTCTGTGTGTGTGTAGCTGCTGATGGTAAGTACAGGGGGCTGCTGGACGTTCTCAGAGCTCTGATTAAAGAAGAAGGACCCAGAGCTCTCTATAAGGGATTCAATGCCGTCTTCCTCCGAGCCTTCCCGGCCAACGCGGTAACACTTCAACATATTTGTGTATCGTTGTGTTGAGATGTTTGCGGTGAGTCATTCCTTCCTCCTCCTCTCTCTCACAGGCCTGTTTTTTGGGCTTCGAGGTGGCGCTGAAGGGCCTGGACGCGCTGGCTCCCGGCTGGTGAAGGAGCGCCGCTCCCTGTACCTCCTACTGTGTCTCAGGAGGGGGCGCCATGTGTTCATTGTTGTGTTCTTTTACATTTAATTTTACAAATTACCTTTTTGTAATTGTGTCATCCTTTGTAATTTTATTCTCACTCTGTGAGCAACAATGTAAACGCACATTTCTGAATGTATGATTCTCAGATCCATATTTATTATCAATGTTTTAAACTCATTTTTCAGCCAAAGCCTGAATGTGTGTGTTTATTTATTAGAGCTGATCCCAAATGTGACACTTTCATATTTGACTTTTGGTCTTTTATGTGCAGCGACTGCCCCAAAACAGGCTATGACTCTTTAAACACGGTCTGAAGATCTGAACTTAACCTCAGCAAGCTCCGCCCACAAAAACACAGAGAGAGGTGACCAAAGGAGGTCCCTCAGAGGTCCAGTCCCTCAGAGGCTCAGAGGTCCAGTCCCTCAGAAGTCCAGTCCCACAGAGGTCCAGTCCCTCAGAGGTCCAGTCCCTCAGAGGCTCAGAAGTCCAGTCCCTCAGAGGTCCAGTCCCTCAAAGGCTCAGCGGTCCAGTCCCTCAGAGGTCCCGTCCCTCAGAGGTTCAGAGGTCCAGTCCCTCAAAGGCTCAGCGGTCCAGTCCCTCAGAAGTCCAGTCCCTCAGAGGTCCAGTCCCTCAAAGGCTCAGAGGTCCTGTCCCTCAGAGGTTCAGAGGTCCAGTCCCTCAGAGGTTCAGAGGTCCAGTCCCTCAGAGGCTCAGAAGTCCAGTCCCTCAGAGGTCCAGTCCCTCAAAGGCTCAGCGGTCCAGTCCCTCAGAGGTCCCGTCCCTCAAAGGCTCAGCGGTCCAGTCCCTCAGAGGTCCCGTCCCTCAGAGGTTCAGAGGTCCAGTCCCTCAAAGGCTCAGCGGTCCAGTCCCTCAGAAGTCCAGTCCCTCAGAGGTCCAGTCCCTCAGAGGTTCAGAGGTCCAGTCCCTCTTCCTGTCTGTTGGTGGAGCCATTTGTCCATCCATACATGTTCAGCCTGCTGGTGGTTTCATTCAGGGCCCTTTTTGGCAGCAGTCACGTGTTCATGTCACGGTCATTCACCATCAACGCAAACCCAAACAGTACAGCTCTAAACGCCCTTCACCTTTGGCCCACTTCACAACATCCGTTACCCACAAGTCCACGTTTCAGCGCGGACGTGTTTTTCACAACATGGCGCCTGTTGTGTTTATCTGTGCGGCCCAAACACGCGAGCATCAAGCTTCTGCCTCGGGCCGTAGATTACGTTACATTAATATAACAAATGATCAGGTTTAACGGTGTAAACCCTGAAGACTACAATACCCACAGTTCCGTACGTCAGACTTGCACTTCCGGGTTCGGTGACAGGCAGCCTACAGGAGAAAGGTGAGCATGTTTGGTGTTGTGAAGTTTTTTGATTTACCGGCGATAATAACGTTATATAAGTTATTCCATCACAGAGGTACACGACACGTGTGTGTAGTTAGAGTCCGTGAGACAATTTAACACAAACACAGAGCGAGTAAATGTGTAGATAACTGTTGAATGAGTGTGTGTGTGTGTGTGTACACACGTGCAGTGAACCGTTGATCTACAACTCGACATGTCATTTACAAACTCATTCTGTATTTACAGAGCCCGTCTTCATCTATTTATTTATTTATTTTTACACAGAGCGTCGTCAAACTGTGGCTAGTAGCCGGTTAGCTAGCACGCTAACGTCAGCTAGCATAGGAGCAGAGACTGTAAATACAACAACCAACCCGGAAGTTATCGTCTCATCGGTCATAGTTCCCTCCTGTAACTGTCCTCCTCTGTCCAGACTGCGAGACAAACTCACACTTTGAGTTTTGCTTGAAGATTTTGGGGAACACAGAAGTGCTAAGCAGTGCTAAAGGCTAAAGCTACAAACACAGATGTCCTGTAACACACTGTGCTCTGGCTGTGTGTGTGTGTGTGTGTGTGGGTGCAGAGATGCCCCTGGAGGTCAGATGGCCATTCCCACAATGCCCTGCTCTGTCATGGAGGATCTCCAGCTCGCTGATCATGGGCATGGTGGGCTCGTATTCCTACTTCTGGACGAGTAAGTTAAAGTATTACACACACACACACACACACACACACACCAAACCACAGCCACTGGGTCCTCACTGCTTCGCGGCCTGTCGTTCTTCAGAGTACATGAACTGCCTGACAGTCCACAACCAGGAGGTTTTGATGAACCTCATTGATGAGCGGCCCTCTGGCACGCCTCTTATCACGTTGTCCAATCACCAGTCCTGCATGGATGACCCGCATATCTGGGGTAAAAAAAACAGACGCACGATCTGAAACCACACGTCTGCTAACAATAATAATAAACAGTGTTCGTTGGCTACAGGTGTGCTGAAGCTCAGGCAGCTATGGAACTTCAATAAGATGCGTTGGTGAGTTTTTTTTAGTTCCTCTTCCAAAATCTAGTCCTGACTGTTCAGATACTGAGTTCTTGTTTCCTTTGATGGATCAGGACGCCTACAGCGTCTGACATCTGCTTCACTAAAGAGCTGCACTCCAGATTCTTCAGCCGCGGGAAGTGTGTGCCCGTCTGCAGAGGTGAGCATCTGCCAGCCCTCAGCCTCCTCTCTGCTGAATCAGGGGCTGACGCTCTGTGTGTGTCCCTCTGCAGGTGATGGTGTCTACCAGAAAGGAATGGATTTTATTTTGGAGAGGCTGAACAAAGGAGAGTGGGTGCACATTTTCCCCGAAGGTTCGCCAACCAGCTCACTTATTAGGTTCTTCAATTATTTGGTTTCTCACAGTGGAAATAAGCTCCTCATGTTCCGTTCCTCATTTAACAGGCAAAGTCAACATGACTGAGGAGTTCATACGTTTAAAATGGGGTGAGTGTAGAGAGTGTGTGTGTGTGAGATCAGTGAGAGTCACACTGACGTTTCTGTGTTTTATGGTTTAGGTGTTGGTCGGCTAATAGCCGAGTGTTCCCTTAATCCAATCATCCTGCCACTCTGGCATGTTGGTGAGTAACCTGCTACCACACACACACACACACACACACACACACACTGCATCGTGGGATTCAGAATAAATGTAATCGCACAAGTCCCTGTTGACACTGTGCTATGATGCATTCAGGACCCATTTTTAAGTTTTTAAAATAATATTTCTTCAGAACATCATAACTTGTTTCAGACACATCTGTCCTGGTCAGCTGTGGACATTCATGAGGCTTTTTCTGTCCCACCTGTGTCTCAGGTTTGAGTGATGTTCTGCCCAATGTGCAGCCCTACATTCCTCAGACTGGAAAGGTAAGATCACTTTATCTCGTTTTGTGTTTTCCTGCCTGTCGTGGCTCACATTCATTTTTTTACTGGTTTACTTGCAGAGAATCACAGTCCTGGTGGGGAAGCCGTTCAGTGTCAAAGACATCGTGGAATCCCTTCGAGCTGAAAACAAGAGCCAGGTGAGGACAGAAAGCAAAATATCGCACATGTGTTCGTTTCATCATGCTCTGTGAATGTTTGAGCCGGCAGATTTCTGGGAATCTTTGGTTTGGACTCTTAATAACATCACTGTGATTGTTTGAGGGACTCAAATCCATGTCGTGGAGCTCCATTTTCTTTCACTGTTGGTAACACCTTATGTTGCAGCAGTCTCTTTATATTTGTGTAACTCCTTCTTCTTTCTCTGAACCTTTCAGTTGGAAATGAGGAAGACGTTGACTGACTGCATCCAGGTGGAATTCCGCAGCCTGAAGGCGCAGGCCGAGGCCCTCCACAGCCAGATACAGACCAAATCCTGAGTCCCGGTCCTCTCCCCGCTGTCACTCCTCACCGCCAACAGAATTCACCAACCTTTACCTTAAACGTGAGGGTAACGTCTTTTAAACCACAGAACCCTCCTCTTTCCTCTGCTGGAGCTCCACGCCTCCTCTCTGGGCTGTGCCATGGTCACGACCGGTGAACATTCTGATGGTTTTTACGGGCATTTCTCTCCCAGAAGCCCCTTTACAATTCCACCATTGTTTAAAAACAAGGGCAACATCATTCTTTCAGCAAGCTGAATGGCTGTGATGCTCCACTGCCACCTCAAACGGGACACACAGCGCTGTAGACGGGCGACTGGGTGGGGGTTCTGTGACCTGTGAGCAGCCAGGTTTGGACCGTTACAGACCAGCGACGGCTGGTTCCTGTTCAGAAGTGATTTTTGACTCACTCACTCAGCCAGGATCAGCTGTTCAGTGTTTACATCCAAAAACACACTGCTCCTTCACAATAAAAGCCCGTCAGCACTGAGACGGTCACACAGCCCTTGAACTACCTGATCATCCTGTTTTCAATGGAAGACGTGGAACAGCAGCGTCTTCTCCTCCTGATTGAATGTAAACCTGAGCTCTGCACAACCATCCATGTTCATGTCACCCCGAACCTAGAAGAGACTTACACAAAGCTGCTGTTTGACGTACTAAATATTAGTATGCAGTGGGATTTATTATTATTATTATTTTGGTAATTTAATGAGTGTGAGGTGCTGCAGAGAGCCATGCAGACTGAATGACTTTTGGGGGATCATTTTAACTTTGTTACGTCCATGTGTCTGAAATCCGTCAGCTGCTCCGTCACCACTCAGTCTCCTCTGATTCTCCTACAGATCCTTTGTTAGGACTGTAGAACCTTTCTGTTTTAAATCATTTATTGAAACGTTCCTCTGAATCTGCCCCATCACAGATATATATATATATATATATATCATACTGCAGAGATCAGTGGCTTTTATAAGGAGAAAAGGGGCTGTGGTAGTTTTCTAAATGCATTGCCTTACTGTGATTGCCACTCTTTCACTCTTTCCTACTCTACGGGGTGCCAATAAAGTCTGTCACTTTTCTACATTTTCTTTTGGCTTGTTCGTGTTTCATCACTGATCTAACTCTGTAGACGCTCAGCTTTCCACCTGATCTCCTGCTCCTACACAGTTTATCTTCCCTCTCTCCTTTATGTCCGCAGGCTCTCTACTTTTCCTTCTTACACTGACTTTACCAAGTTGTTTTATGTACCTTAAATTATTATTTATTAGCTTACACAAATCTGTTTTTTAAAAGCAATTTGTTATAATTTTAGATTCATGTATACATTTTTACCTTTTAACCTTTATTTGTTGAAATAGTATGTAGTTATTTTATATTATATTATAATATAATAAAATATATATTATTTCTTATATTTAAAAAAACAATCGTTTTTATTGTAAAATATTGATTTAGGAATTTTAAATAATATTTTTATTGCTTGTTTAAAATAAAAAATTAAAACAAATTGTAAGCGGTAATAAAAATTAAATGAAATAAATAAATAAATAAATAAATAAACATCGAGCTGTCCGGGCGCTTCCTCGGTCACGTGACGTCGTCGTCACCTGCTGTCAGAGACTGTAAAGATGGCGCCGGCACGGACACTGCAGCTCCAGCGCATCTCTGCGCCTTTGGTCGTTTTTCTCGCCGTGTTGAGCGTTTTAAAGACGGGGAACTGTGAGGAGCAGGTGCCGCTGATTCTGTGGACAAGCGAAGGGTGAGCACCGCGACGTGTTCGTGTGTTTGTTTGTTCGTTTGGGTTCTCGCCGCTCACGGACGCGCTCCTCTGGGCTAACGGTTCTGACGTCCTTAGCCGTCCGTGCTGCAGCTAACGGTTAGCTGGATGTGCGGAGGCTTCAGGGTTAAATACTCAGGGTAGTGTTTCATTTGGGCCTTTAAATAATAAATAAGCTGAGTTGATGTGAGGACCGCAGACAGGCAGGTGCACCTGTCGTCATGACCCGTTTGATGATGCAGCGATTTAATATCATTGATTTGAAATTAGAACACAAGTCTGAACATTTTACTATAAACTCGTATGTGTTTTATTTTACCTAGACACATAAAAATACAATAAAAAAAACAATAAAATTAATAAAAAAGAATCCTTGCTCTCTAAACTGGTTTTAATAATAAAAATAACAGTAAATACTCCACTTCCTGTTACTGCAGTGTGTCCCTGTAGTCCTGCTGTATGATTTCATGGCTCCCTTCCCTTCTCTGTGTGATCTGGATCCTCAGGACCTCCGTGCCGTCACAGAGTCCTCCCACAGCGGGGCACATCGTCGGGCAGCAGCAGCTGGCCTCCTACCTGGAGAAGGCTCTGGAGGCTGGACCGCGAAATGTGGTGCTGTTCCTTCAAGACAAGGTACACACACAAAGTATTATTTCATCAGACAAAACCTTCTTGGAATTGTATGTTTTCCCTGAAACGATGAGCTGAAACCTTTAGTGAACCTTCACAGCCTCCGGTGGTCGGTCGGCCTTTCAAACATCTACTGACAGCTTCTTTTAAAGGATGAGTTCTATCAGAATTTATTATCTTACTTATTGAAGTGTTTCTTCTTCAGATGAGCGTCGAGGACTTCACCATGTATGGAGGAGCGTTTGGAAACAAGCAGGACAGCGTGTTTCCCAACCTGGAGGTGAGAGCAGTGTTCATCAGGTTCATTATGATCCTGTGTGAGAACACATGGAAGGCTCTGCACTCTGTATAAGCCACCACACTAATGTACGGCTGAAACGATGCAGGCTTTATGTGAAACATCTGTAGAATTACTGACACCTTGGAGTTTCACTGGTGTCTCAGATCTGGATGTTTTATTGATGCTGGTCTGGGTGCTGCTCTGCCCACAGCACAAGCTTATTATCTCTGACTGGTTGTGTGTGTCTGTGTGTGTCTGTGTGTGGCTGTGTGTGTCTCTCTGTGTGTGTGTCTGTTTGTGTGTCTGTCTGTGTGTGTGTCTCTGTGTGTGTGTGTCTGTTTGTGTGTCTGTCTGTGTGTGTGTGTCTGTGTGTGTGTCTGTGTGTGTGTGTGTGTGTCTGTGTGTCTCTGTGTCTCTGTCTCTGTCTGTGTCTCTGTGTGTGTGTGTGTGTGTCTCTGTGTGTGTCTGTGTGTGTGTGTCTCTGTGTGTGTGTGTGTGTCTGTGTGTGTCTGTCTGTTTGTGTGTCTGTCTGTTTGTGTGTCTGTCTGTGTGTGTGTCTGTCTGTGTCTCTGTGTGTGTCTGTGTGTGTGTGTGTCTGTGTGTCTGTGTGTGTGTCTCTGTGTGTGTGTGTGTCTGTGTCTCTGTCTGTGTCTCTGTGTGTGTGTGTGTCTGTGTCTCTGTCTGTGTCTCTGTGTGTGTCTCTGTGTGTGTCTGTGTGTCTCTGTGTGTGTGTCTCTGTGTGTCACAGGGAGCTCTGCGGTCCTCCTCCTCCCCTCTGGTGTTACCTGCTGTGTCCTGGCCGGCCTCGAATGCTGTGATTGGTCAGCTGCAGGACCAGTTGGAGACCTCCCCTCTGTACATGGACCCTGAGACGCTGAGCCAGCTCAGACTGAACACCTCCTCTCCTGCCCTGCTGGTGTTCAGGCTGCCCTACGGCATGGGGTGAGACACACACAGAGACACACACACACTCTGACGTGGACACTTGTGGAGGACATATTCAGGTCGTGCTGCTGTCTTAACTGTTAAAGCAACACGAAGGAGTTTTTCAGCCTCCAGACTTTATTTTCACACTCAGACACTCAGACAGACACCCTGCGGTTCTTTTGAAGCCGGTGGTTCGGATTAACTGCTGCACAAATCAGCTGGTCGGTGTGATACAGATGTAACGTAGGCGTGTCTCTGCAGGACCTGTTTTTAAACATCGGGAGTTCTTCTTCCATAAAATTCAAATGTTAATCATTTCAGGAGTAACGATGAACGAGGAGGTCCTGTCGATGTCTGAAACAAGGAAAGATTATTCATAAAAAAATTATTTTATCACCCAAAAAAAAAACATGTTCACAACGATGGCCTGAGATCAGAAAGAATTGTCACATGATATTAAACAGAAGCCATCGATTTATCTCGACTTGGCAGCCATGAGGCCGTGCACTTCAAACTGCTCTTCATACGTTTGGCCACCAGATGCCACCAGAGAGTCGGTGTGTTGAAAAGCTTCCTATTTAAATACCAGCTTCAGAAAGCTTCATTTGGCCGTCACTACCTGTGACTAGGGGTGTAAGAAAAAATCGATTCTGTGAAATATCGCGATATTTTATTTGAAGATACTGGAATCGATTTAAGTTGTGGCCAAATCTATTTTTTATTAATTATTTATGAGCAAACATTAATTTCAACATCTTACTTTTGTGGTGCACACTGTCTCTTTCAGCATAAAACAACTTGAATGTGAGATACAGCTGCATTGTGCAATGTTCTTATAATTAAAATAATTATAATTATTGTGAAAGATGTATTAGTATTCACATATATATATACTATATATACTAGTATTCAGACGAGGCTTTCCAAACAAGTTTCCATACTCTTGAATATATATATATATATTTATATAAATATATAATAATATATACATTATATATATATGCATATATACACATATGTATGTATATATGTATATATGTATGTATATATGTGTATATATGTATATATATATATGTGTATATATGTATATATATGTATATACATATGTGTATATATATATACACATATGTATATATATATATATATATGTAAAAATCGCAGGATACATCGTATATGGTATAGTATCGTGATATGTATCATATCGCCAGATTCTTGCCAATACACAGCCCTACTTCTAACCCTTTCAGATTGAAAGCCCCTTAACTTTCCATTTCTTAGAACTTTCTGAACCTCCACCAGAAACCGAAAACACACCTTGGTCTTTTGCCTCACACCATCACACCTGTTCCACCAATAATAAATATGTGTAATCAACAACTGTAACTGTAATTCTGAAAATCAGTGTGACTGAAACAACAGCTTTTCTTCATGTAGCCTTGTTTGTTTTTCCTCCAGAGCCGACCTGATGTCTGCAAAAGAGATTCTCAGTGGAAATGGTGAGTCTGATCTCGGACCGGTTTCAGGATCTGACAGTTTTAACTGGACACCAACAGTCTGTTTGTTTCCTCAGACGAGGTGATCGGTCAGGTGCTGAGCATCATGAGGACCCAGTCTGTCCCATACACGGCCATTTACACAGCCCTGCGGCCCTCACAGGTCAGTCTCTGTCCTTCTCTGGCATGTGACTGGTCACATGTGTGCGCGTCTTCACCGTCTGTCCCCTTCTGTCCACACAGGAAGCGGCGTCTCTGTCTGTGGAGGCAAGTCTGGGCGGAGGACGCTCTCTGCTGCAGGCCAGAGGCGGATACAGGGAGAGGGGGAGAGAGAGGGAGAGACAGCGGAAGATCAAGGAGAAGGCTGGGATCTATGGCCCGGTGGAGTTTAAGGTGGAGGTTCAGACAACGGAGCGCGAACACACAACAGTAAGAAGACACACAACAGCTCACAGCTGCTTCTGTTTCCACAGGAGGGGGACAACACCTGCATCCTTCTGTGGGCCACGGGCCTGTCTGTGAGCATCCTTCGCAGCGGCCGCTGGGAAGACCACAACCTGACCCCGTCCACCTTTGGCGAGGGCGTTAGCCCCAAACTCCACGGCTCCAGCTGCGACAAAACCAAAGCGAGGTGAGATGCTCAGAGGCCCCGGCTGTCCGTTATATGTATTTACTCTAAGTCCACCATTTCTAACAGTACTACTTCACACATTTATGAAAAAAAGACATTTCTGACATTGTATTTGTACAAAAAGTACATTTTAAAAAATTTCACACATTTACCAATGTTGGATAAAAAGTTTTATATTTATTAAATTAGTAAAACTTATTTATGGAAAAAATGTTTTTGTCTAACATTAAATGTAGATTTTTCTCAGCTTTTAAAAATAATTTTTGACACTAAATATGTTAATTTATAATAAACTTACATCAAACAGAGCTGCAAACCTTTAAGATCTGAGGCTTCATCACACAGTGCATGTATGTTTGCATGTTGAACCTGTTTTCATGTTTGTTTCTCTGCAGGCTGGTCCTGAACTATGAGAACGTGCTCGGACACCGCAGCTTCAAACTGATGTGAGTCTGTGCACACTACACACACACACACAGCATGTACACTGTACACTGTACACACACACACACACACACTGCATGTACACTGTACACACACACTCACTGCATGTACACACACACACACACTCACTGCATGTACACACACACTCACTGCATGTACACACACACACACTGCATGTACACACACACACACTGCATGTACACACACACTCACTGCATGTACACACACACACACACTCACTGCATACTGTACACACACACACAGTTCAGATGTAAGAATGAGTCTTTTAAACTCTCTCAATGTGTTCGCAGCTTTGCTATGAGCCAGCGTCACTACCAGGTGTCGGCACGCCGCTGGTTCACGCTGGACGCCGTGGAGCTGGAGTACGACGGCACCAAAGCCACGTTCAACGGCAGCAGGAACATTTACGCTCCCGCCGAGTACTCGTACCGCTGCGAGTCCGTCACCAACTTCCGCTGGCCGCTGCTCGTCCCGCGCTCGTCCAAAGATCCGGCCAATCAGTGGAGGGTCTCCCTTGAAGACTTCCAGGTTAGAGTCTTTGGTTTTTCCTCACACGGTGCTGGTAGCTGCTGGTCTCTCTGTCAGGGGTTAGTCTGTGTTATTGTGTGACTTCAGTGTGCGTTAACGTTCACACCCCTCTGCAGATCCAGGGCTTCAACGTGAGCGGCGGCGAGTTCTCGTATGCCAGTGACTGCGCAGGCTTCTTCTCCCCTGGGATCTGGATGGGTCTGATGACCAGCCTCCTCATGGTGCTGGTGCTGACGTACGGCCTGCACATGATCATGCAGCTCCACACCATGGACCGCTTCGACGACCCCAAGGGCCCGGCCATCTCCGTGCCCCAGACAGAGTAACACACACACACCCCTCCTTCCTCCTCCTCCTCCTCCACATTCCATTCATCTGTATTTGGGCATTTTACAGTTTAAGTGTTTTTCATCACTACATGTTTTAAAATGTGCTTCCTGAGGCTGAAGAACCTGCTTTTCAGTTTGTCCTCACGTGTCAGGGTTTGGAGCAAAGACACACAAACTGGGGCCAGTTTTCAGGCTGCACAACAAAGGGAGACCTGACCTGTACATATAGGGACAAATATACATGAAGTACGAGATATTTATTGGTGAAAGTTCTGTTTGTGTAGAAAAGTGAGCCGTTACTGAACGAAGGGAATCACTCTGTTTACTGATAAAAGAGTCTGAAAGAAGTCTCAGTAGCTTTTGTTTGTTTTAACATGAATATTATTTATTATCATGACCAATGTGCACTGAAATACACTAAATGTGAAATGGTTTTCCAGTTAATTTATTTTGTTTCCATGGTCTGTGGTGAATCAGTGATGTATGATCCTGTGTCGTGCTGCAGCTGCTGTGACCCCAATAAAATGTCTGAAAATGAGGCTCAGTCATTCCTGGAGGTCTGTGATTAAAGAGTTACATTGGAAGTCTGATTAACATGCAGAATGAACAGTAGAGAAGCTAACCCTCAAACACAGATGGTGTCTTTAATATTTAAGGATACATTGATGGGTCAGTAATCAGGTGTCCACATACTTTTGGTGGAGTCAGGGTTTTAGTGCAACATCTGCAGATGAAACACACATTAAGTTAATTTGTTCTCACATCATTAGAGACGGTCCAGAATGAATGGGGTCAAAATCACTAATAATTCAAATCAATAAACATCCTGTTCTATCACATCAGTGATGTCACCACGAGCCACTGTACAGCATCCTGGATTCTGATCCACATCCACCCCGGAACAGGTGTTTGTTTAAGGACTGTGTCACAGCGCCCTCTAGGTGAACTGCAGCCTGTTTTGTTGTGTGAGTGATGGAAGGGGACTCGGAGCCACTTACACTGACATATGTAGGACACGTCCAGGTACTTGTACGTTCCACCGCAGGGGTCTCCAAACATGGAGTTGCTGGCTTTGACAGTGCAGGTGTTCTTCCCGTTACAGCTGTGGACACAGAGTGAAGCGGGTCAGCCGAGTTCTGTCGGCGTGAACAGAACCATTCCCACAAAGACAGCCAGCCCACGTACCTTTCAGCAACTTTGTTGGTGGGAGATGAGCAGTAGACATTTTGGACCTGACCGGCGGGCCGACGGAAAGAGCAGGTGGTCTGGTCCTGGCGTCCATAGTCAGCCCCGTAGACATAAATGACCTGTCCTGCATCTAACATGGGAAAAAGACATGGTCAATACCATCACATCACATGAATCCACCAGAAACAGCAGGTGTGAACTCACCACAGTGGAGGGTTGCCAGGGACTGCTCACATGTTACACTGTGGACTGACACAGACAGAACTCACATCAGAGACATCACCACTTCACCTCTGATCACTCAGCAGCACTCACTGGCTGGGAAGCAGGCGTAGGTGGTGTCCAGGTATTTAAAGATGCCGCCACAGGGATCAGACGTGTGAACCAGGTTTGTGTTTATTTCACACACTCTCTTGCCGTCACATCTGCAGGAAACAGGAAAGTGTTTTTAAAACATCCCTCAGACACTCAGCTGCTTCCTGTCACATTCAAATATTCATTTATGATCAAAAATCAAAGTTCATACATTTTTATTTAAAGTTAAATTGAAATTCTATTTCTGGGTGATAAGTTAAACTGATCAGTGTCATTGATCAGAACACCTGCAGCAGACCAAGAGCTGCGTTTCAGTGTAGTGTGTCTTATAACTTGTGTAATGCCACTTTCAACCACTAGATGGTGATGCAGTAATGCAGTGTCTTATCTGCCCTCAGTTGAACAGCAGCGCCCCCTTTGCAGGGTGAAGGTGTGTGAGCAGAGCTCGTGACCTTTTCTTGATGACCTCCAGGGTGCCTTTCTGAGCGCAGTCAGTGTTGGTGAGCTGGTTCGCGGGTCGGCCCTCACTGCAGGTCTCTGTGTCTGAACGTCCGTACAGAACTGACTGCACGACGATCACACCACTGTCTGCAGCACACATGGGGGGGGGGACAGAATGTTTAAAACTTCTCCATGCTGTCAAGCTGCTCATACATCCTGCAGCATCATACCACAGCTCAGGCGCTGCACGTTGTCCAGGTCGTCACAGGTGACCACTCGGTCTGTGGAGAGGGCGTTCACGCTGGGGGGGGGGAAATTCTGGGCTCCGGAAAAAGCTGAAATGGGAAAATAAAGGAATAATCAGTGAATACCTGAAAAAGTAAAAAGGATGATTGTTTTGGTGTTACTCTGCAGAGAGCGGAGCTGCAGAACACTTTCAGTGACATGGTGGATGGCCATCAGCTACTTCAGCTGAGACACCAGGACTTCCTCAGACACCAGTGGAACACAGACTGGACATTTAGACCGATGCACACACAGAAGGAAGCTGGTGATCTGAACACAGACAAAGAGGCCTTCAACCAGTAACTCACCTGAGCCCAGGAGCAAGCATGCTGCCGTCAGAACTGAAAAGACAAACCCCAGGTTAGACTCAGCATCAGCTGTAGTTCCAGTCTTTAACCATTCACTAATAAAGTCGCTTGAGAATGTCAAATTAGCTAACTTGACTTGACTGCAGGGTTAACACATTACATAAACATGTGGTCCAAAGTAAAGACCATACTGGACTGTCCCTCCCACCCGCTCCACACTGTGCTGACCAGCTACAGGAGCTCGCTCAGCAACAGACTCCGACTCCCATGATGCACCACTGAGAGACACAGGAAGTCATTCCTGCCTGTCAATCAAACTACTGAACTCTGACAGTCACTCAGACACTGTACATTCATACTGGTGCATTCATGTCAAAGGTTTTTATACAGCAGTAAATATGTTTCTTCTTCTTTAGAAACAACTCAGGGTCTAGGTATTTAGATATTGTTATTATATTTCTATTTATCTTTGATTTCTACTGATTTTCTAATTGATTTCTAATGTCTGTAACAAAAAGTAATTTCCCCTCGGGGATAAATAAAGTGATTCTGATTCTGATCCTGTCAGTATTTTGCAAATATTAACATAAAGCAAGCTAACAAGCTAACAAGCTAACAGCAACAATCAAGCAGCTGAGACGTCACAGCTAATTAGCTCATCACAGCAGGTTCAGTTCAATTCTCCACTTTAGATCAGTACCAAGCCAATACCGTCACCTTCCAGTCTATTTTAATGGAACCTCATTTTAATGAGATTAACAGAGACTTTGTTTACTGTAAAACCAAAGTGATAAAACCAACAAATTGTTACGAATTTAAGCGTCAGCTCACATGGCTTCTTCATCAGTACTCACACAGCCTGGAGCAGAACATGACGTGACAGAGGATCAGGGTCCAGGTGCAGAGCAGAGCTGATGGAGGAGGACCGAGTCACCTGCTACTTATACTGATCTGATCAGCTGCCCAGAGAGGGCCGGCCTGCAGGAAGTCCTGATTAAATCACATAAAGGAGGAAGACGGAAGGAGTTTGGGGGTTTTACACAACTAGGCAGTAAAACATCCTATGCCCACAGCTGACAGACGCCAGCTTCCTGCTCGACCAGTGTCCGAGACTTGTTCTGCATTCCGATGCACAATCTGAGATGAGTTCAGCTGAAGGGGGACTTTACTGAGGAAGACTTGTCTGATGGGAAAGTCTTCCTCATGAAGTGTGACCTGATGCAGACATCAGACCAGCTGAGCATCATCTCCAGGTGTACTGAAGCAGTTTACGAGTAGTTGGTCTCCAGGTATTTGAATGTGCCGTAGCAGGGATCAGAGGTACGGACCACGCTAGTGTTCAGCTCACACACTCTCTTTCCATCACACCTGGAGCAGACACACAAAGATGAACAGAAATCCACAACCAAGCAGATTCTGGATTCAGCTCTTGACCTCATGTTAATAATCAAAATAAAATCCACTGTGCAGCAGGAGAAACACGACTCTTATGACCCTATGATACCAAACAGTGTTTTACTGCACAGACTCTGACCTGACTGAAGTGAGAGTGTTTCTTTGAACAGGCTTTGATTGACAGCCTGCTCCTCTAACACACACACATACATTGGTACGACAAACTATCACGTTTCACTGCAAACAAATCACACACAAACAGTGCGACAATGATTTGCATGCAGTGGGATTACACTCAAATCAAAAGAGTGTTTGCTGTGTGATTTAACCATGAGGACGTCTGAGGTGAAGTGTTTCATTCATTCCTCCGTTCTGTTGTCTCCAGTTCCATCAATGAAGAACTGAAGCCATAAATCATGACAGTTTCCAGGTCTGGAGGGCCCCAGGCAGGATGGAGGCCCCCAGAGAATCCTAATCCTTTCTAATCTATCGGTTTAGGAGCTAAAGTTATATTAAGTCACAAATATCTGAGAGACAGCTTCCAGTGGACGATGACAGCACAACAACAACAACAACAACAACAACAACAACAACAACAACAACAACAACAACAACAACAACAACACACGCTGGAGTCAGTCAGTCAGTCTGTTTGCTAGCGGAGCTAGCATTTATCCGAGGCTAGCGGAGCTAGCTAGCAAGCTGGACAAATAACGAACATGCTAAACACTCGGAGTTCCTCCTCCTCCATCCATCACACCACCAATAAAAGCCTCACCTCCATCCTTGTTCCTTGTTCCTCCTCTGTTCTTGTGTTGTTTGTCCCACTAGGATAAATTATCTTCGACCCAGGAGCAGTTCCACTCATTCATTCATCCCGTCGCACCTGTGGACGGGCCGCACGTGACTCACAAACAATTCTGACGTCATTACGCCACAAAACAGGAGCCGCGCTCATCATCACAGATTCTACATGTATTTATAAGCATGTTAGAGATATAATGAACACAAGAGACAGATACACAGTCAGCCTGACTCTGCTCACATGAGGCTGAACCTGCTGCCCCCCCCCCCAAAAAAAATAAAAAAATAAGAAAAAATAAGAAATGACGCAGACACGGATCAGTGTGATCAAAACCAACAAGCCATGAATAACCTCTGAGTGCTTCTAGTTTTAATTCAGGTCATTGACTAACATGGAGGAGGTCGGGGTTTATGACCTAGATGCAGCCATCCACCAGGGGGCGATCCAGGTGTTGTAGCCTATGTTTTCAGCGACTCTGTGCTTTCTAACACTTTCTGGTTTGGTTGCAGGTTTGTCTCCAGCAGCTTTGTGGGTCCTCTGCTGCTCGTTGTGTTGCTGCTTCAGTGATTCATTGACAGGACTTTTTCTTCATCACCTGTTTGCTGTCACTTCTATTATAATGATAAATCTGCATCACCTAACTGGCTAAGCCTTGACTCCCAAAACCACCAACTGGTGACATGTGTTATGTTTTTGCCCTGCGCTGTATGGCCACAGGTCTGCAGAGAGTCAGCCTCCATGTTTGTGTTCTGTTTTTATTTCCTGAATGCCTGCTTTAGTTGGATCAATCTGTCATCATCGTGTATAAAGAAAACAGTTTTCTTTCCTTGTTATCAGTTCCTGGAACGCTGCTGGTGTTTACAGCGTGGTGGAAAAATACAGAGTCACACCGTTTGTCCTCATGTGTAGCCTTATTTCAGCTAATCTGACTGGAAATTAAGACATAAAAGATGCAAATCCTGCTGAACAAAACCTGTAACATCAGGTAATGTGGTGACATATGAACATGTCTGTGCTGGGATTAGATGTAAGAATGTGTTCAAACATGTGAGACAGATTGCTGAGCAGGAAATAGATTTATTGATTAAAGATAAAGGAAATCAGATTGGTCAATACGTCTTCCAGCAGTGATGTCATCGAGGCCTGACATCCTGGTGGAAGTGACATCAGCAGTGTGGAGGTAAGGTCCTCATGCCAGATGCTTCCGAACAGGAAGTGGAAGTTATGGACTGATGACACAAGCGAAAGCTCTCTTCGAGACGCATTTCTCATCGTTGACGTAATCTTGCCCTGTAAACAAGGACCGCAACACAACATGATGCTAACGCTGAGAGAGTGACAGAGCGCCGGACTCTTCTACAAATATCTATCAAAGTTAGAGATTCATTTGTACCTGAGAAGTTGATCTCCATGCAGTCTTCTCCTCCAACACCATTAGGCTCTCCTTTACCCCAGGCGGTGAAGGAATGCTTTGAACCATCACTCCACATCCACGTACCCTCCTGGAAGAACACCATTATTCATACACTGCATGTGGGTCATGTGACTGCTGCTCGGCGTCCTGCTCTTTATTTTTGGAGGATTTCTAACTCAGTCATCCTCTGCTTTCAGAATGTCTTCCAGTCAAACAGAAAATCATATTTCAAACATGTTAAAGTGATCATTAAACCACAAATGATCAAATATTCAATAAAGCAGAAAGATTTTACTCCCACCTTCACTGCATCATGGCCTCCAACCCAAGTTTCAACATAGGAGCCTGTGGCTTTCTTGACCAATTGACGCAGGAAGTTGTACTCGTCAGCGTTTCGGAATGAGGCCAGATTCCCACCTTGTGATTGGCAGAACAGCTGAGGAGCAAGACAAGGAGAAGAAATGAGGGTTCAGAGGGCAGCTTTACTGAAAACCCTCAGCATGTTCAGCCTGAAGTGAGAGGTGGGTAAGTCAAGGTCATTCCAGAGAGAGAGGACTGGACTGGTGAGTGGTGTCCAAATACCTCTGCGTCCATCCACTCCCTTTCAGTTTTGTCAAACACGTAACAGCGACCTTGGAACAAGGTCCAACCAGAGGGGCAGAACTTGCAGCCATCTTGAAGAGAAGATGATCATACAGACAACACATTATTAGAGCTTCTACAACATGACAATAACACGTCAACATCCTCCATGATGTATGTCAGGGCCGCTGTGTTCAGCTACAACACTTTAAACCAAGGTCTCTTCACGCAGCAGTAAATGATCGGACACCTTTGACTGTTTTCCTGATTTCTGTCTTTCTGACGGGGGCAGCTGCACAGACCTCTCTGCTTGTAGCCATGATTGTTTCCCATGAGCCCACCCTGACTGAACATGTGACACAGAAGCTGCTGGAGGTCAAGATCCACATTGATTCTGACCACCAAGCAGTCTGCCCTCTGTCTAATGTATACGCACAACCAACACAATGTCTGGACAGCACCAGTCAAAAGCTGTCCAACACATTGTCCTTCAAACAGCCACATGTTAGAGAAGTTCACCAACCTGCAGCGCTGACCTGTGGATGAAAGAACACTGCGTTAGAAGTCAGTTCAGGACCCCCTTCCTCTGATGCTGTCCTACAGCTGTGATGAAACATGAAGACACAAGCATCAAGTTGCAGCCGTCACTTACATTTGGAGCGATCCACAGCACACTCATCACACAGACGAGCACGGCGACATGAAGACCTGAAGCCATCTGAGGACGAAGCGTTCACAGTTCAGATCACACACTGATTCATTTAGCATGAGCTAAAGCTCCACATTCAGTGGACTGAGGCGTAGCTGCAGCTCTCCTTCTACATGTGTGGAGACAAAACCCCTGAGAGAGGCAGGTCAGATCTTCTCTGTGCATCAGAGATGTGGTGATGAAGCTTTACCTTGTTGTGAGGATCAGAGAGGCTGAAGTCACAGCAGCTGGTAGCAGAATGTGTTGGAAAAGGGAGCGCCGGCTTTATATGTGTTCTCTGGCGGCTTTGGTTCATTAGCGTACGTGTCATCCCCCGAACATCAGACCTTAATTATTTGATGTGATCAATATTAGATGTTGCCACAGCCTTGAGTAAATGTTTCTAAGACAAAACCAAAAGCGTCACCATCAGCGGTTTGAACTGTTCCAGTGGAACTACAGTACTCACACAGAGCTCGGTTTAAAATTCACTGTAACTGCCAGACTCATCATTATGATGAACAAACATGACTGACAGCTAAATGGCTCTCTGCTTCTTCAACGACCGTGCTGCCAAAACAACCAGCCCTCTGGAGGTGTTGATACATTAACAGTTTATGATAAACCAGATCAATAGAAGGCTGATTAGCCCCCTAGTGCCTGAAGATTGCTGCTGCAACGGTGACATTTCCCAGCTTCCCAACTTCTATTCTATTCTAGTGGCATACCAACAGCAGATATCCATCCATCATCCATTAACCCGCTTCGTCCTGCAGTGCAGGATCACGGGGGGCTGGAGCCTATCCCGGGGGTGCACCCTGGACAGGTCACCAGTCCATCACAGGGCAACATACAGACAAACAACCATTCACCATTCACACTGACCTACACCTACTGAACTGGGAACTTCTTGCTGTGAGGCCACATAGTCAAATCCTCAGGTCCAGGTCCAGGTGTACTTCTGTTGTCATGACAACAGAAGATGTGTGCTGTCTTTGTGGGGAAATATGGACATAAAAGGGGAAAGGTCACTTCTTCATCTTCTCTACAGGCTGTCGTCACAGCTACAACACAAGCTAAGACACCACCACTTCCTCACTGGACTCTGATTGGTCTGAACCACCGGTGGTTCGGCTGCAGGCCTGGAGCCTGGTAAGACCGACTGGAGTTTGGATTCCTGCTGCTGTGGAAGGTAACCTTAACGCAGTCCACCTGTTGTTCTGTGATGCAAACTTAAGGTCAGCTACAAGCACAAACATCGCACAACCTCAGCAGTGAACCCATGCTGCTAGCAGCACGCCGCCTGCAGCAGACAGACAGCAGGTGTCCCAGTACCATTAAAAATGCTGTCCACACTCAATTCCAATTCCCCCTGGGATTAATAAAGTATTTTTAATTCTGATTCTGGTTCTGAAAGATGAAGGTATATTAACTTAACAAAATAGGCAATAATGAGGTACTCCCAGGTTAGGTTGACCCCTGTGTGAGGACCCCAGTGATGGATGGATACTCGAGTAAAAGTATAGAAACTCTAGCAAAAAATGACTTGAGTAGAACCAGAGGTCTTTTTAAGCATCATACTCAAGTAGAAGTATTGAAGTAGTCAATATTTTCTGTACTCAAGTATGAAAGGTGGTTCTGTATTTCAGTGGTTCTGGTGGGTCAGTGCACACACTGAGGCAGCTTGATGACCCGATGATGAAGCAGCTCCACCCGGCCTGGCTGCAGTCAGCTGCAGAGCCACGCTGCTCTGGCAGTGATGCTGTCACTGTGATGGAGGCTCTGCTCCAACATGTCCCTGACTTAATGCCTCGATCCCACCATGAGGACAGAGGACACGGAGACGGAGTCTTAGGCTCTTTACTCATGTAGATGGAGGGAGTGGAGCAACAGAACATCATCAGTTCACCTTGAAGTGATCATCATCATAATTACAGTCAAACAGCCAGCAGGCTCTAACATTTATAAAAGATCAAACACATCAGTGACAAACTGCTTCCAGTCTGTTCAACACAGCCTCACAGCAGCTCAACACACAGCACACACAGAGCAGCCTGATGAACCATCACCTGTCCTCTGATATCTGTACTTTAGGTACAGCAGTGAAGTAGTCCTGCTGAGTTACATCTCTGTTTAAAAAGAATCTCTGTCTGTCAAAATATGACAGAAGTGTCAGTAGTTTGAATATTTGTAGTGGGTCTGGCTCAGGAGGAGCAATAATCAGTCCAACAGTCTGTTCCTGAAACCCCCCACTGCTTCCCAGCTCCGCCCTCTAGTTCCTGGCCCTAAAACTTCAAGATGACGACCAGGAAGTAAGAAAATCTCGGCCTCATAACAGGTGTTGAGCTCACGATGGCTACATCCGTCATCCATCCATTTTCTACCGCTTATCCGGGGCCGGGTCCTCTAAGCAGGGACACCCAGACTTCCCTCTCACCGGAGACTTGTTCCAGCTCTTCTGGGGGAATTCCAGGTCAGCCAAAAGACATAGTCTCTCCACCGAGTCCTGGGTCTTCCCTGGGGTCTCCTCCCAGTGGGACATGCCCGGAACACCTCCCCAGGGAGGTGTCCAGGAGGCATCCGAAACAGATGCCCAAGCCACCTCAGTTGACTCCTCTCGATGTGGAGGAGCAGCGGCTCTACTCCGAGTTCCTCTCGGGTGACCAAGCTCCTCACCTTATCTCTAAGGGAGCAGCTCAGCTCCTTCTTCACCACGACGGACCGGTACAGCGACCGCATTACTGAGGAGGCCGCACTAATCCGTCTGTCAATCTCCCGCTCCATTTTTCCCTCACTCATGAACAAGACCCTGAGATACACAAACTCCTCCACTTGGGGCAGGAGCTCTCCTCCCACCCAGAGAGGACAAACTACCTTTTTCTGGTCGAGAACCATGGCCTCAGACTTGGAGGTGCTGTTTCGCATCCCAGCCGCTTCACACTCGGCTGCAAACCGTGCCAGCGCACACAAAAGCATGATGAAGCCAACAGGACAACATCATCTGCAAAAAGCAGAGATGAGATCCTGTGGTTCCTGAACCAGACCCAGGCGAGGACCAACATGCACCATACAAAGATACTACTACTACTATAATAATGCGAGACTTCATCATCATCATGGTGAGGTGTATCCAAAAGGCTGGTGTGTTTGTTTGTGTTGTATCCATGAACAGCCTGTGAAGAAGATGAAGTGACATTTCACCTTTTATGTTCATATTTCCCCCACAAACACAGCACGCATCATCTGTTGTCATGACAACTGGTTGGACTGAAGTGGACCTGGACCTGAAGATTTCACTATGAGTTAATCTATAACTCAGTATGCAGCTTTTAATGGAATAGAATAGAATAGAATGGAAGTACGTTATTCATCCCAAGCTGGGAAATGTCACCGTTGCAGCAGCAATCTTCAGGCACTAGGGGGCTAATCAGCCTTCTATTGATCTGGTTTATCATAAACTGTTAATGTATCAACACCTCCAGAGGGCTGGTTGTTTTGGCAGCACGGTCGTTGAAGAAGCAGAGAGCCATTTAGCTGTCAGTCATGTTTGTTTATCATAATGATGAGTCTGGCAGTTACAGTGAATTTTAAACCGAGCTCTGTGTGAGTACTGTAGTTCCACTGGAACAGTTCAAACCGCTGATGGTGACGCTTTTGGTTTTGTCTTAGAAACATTTACTCAAGGCTGTGGCAACATCTAATATTGATCACATCAAATAATTAAGGTCTGATGTTCGGGGGATGACACGTACGCTAATGAACCAAAGCCGCCAGAGAACACATATAAAGCCGGCGCTCCCTTTTCCAACACATTCTGCTACCAGCTGCTGTGACTTCAGCCTCTCTGATCCTCACAACAAGGTAAAGCTTCATCACCACATCTCTGATGCACAGAGAAGATCTGACCTGCCTCTCTCAGGGGTTTTGTCTCCACACATGTAGAAGGAGAGCTGCAGCTACGCCTCAGTCCACTGAATGTGGAGCTTTAGCTCATGCTAAATGAATCAGTGTGTGATCTGAACTGTGAACGCTTCGTCCTCAGATGGCTTCAGGTCTTCATGTCGCCGTGCTCGTCTGTGTGATGAGTGTGCTGTGGATCGCTCCAAATGTAAGTGACGGCTGCACATTGATACTTGTGTCTTCATGTTTCATCACAGCTGTAGGACAGCATCAGAGGAAGGGGGTCCTGAACTGACTTCTAACGCAGTGTTCTTTCATCCACAGGTCAGCGCTGGAGGTTGGTGAACTTCTCTAACATGTGGCTGTTTGAAGGACAATGTGTTGGACAGCTTTTGACTGGTGCTGTCCAGACATTGTGTTGGTTGTGCGTATACATTAGACAGAGGGCAGACTGCTTGGTGGTCAGAATCAATGTGGATCTTGACCTCCAGCAGCTTCTGTGTCACATGTTCAGTCAGGGTGGGCTCATGGGAAACAATCATGGCTACAAGCAGAGAGGTCTGTGCAGCTGCCCCCTGTCAGAAAGACAGAAATCAGGAAAACAGTCAAAGGTGTCCGATCATTTACTGCTGCGTGAAGAGACCTTGGTTTAAAGTGTTGTAGCTGAACACAGCGGCCCTGACATACATCATGGAGGATGTTGACGTGTTATTGTCATGTTGTAGAAGCTCTAATAATGTGTTGTCTGTATGATCATCTTCTCTTCAAGATGGCTGCAAGTTCTGCCCCTCTGGTTGGACCTTGTTCCAAGGTCGCTGTTACGTGTTTGACAAAACTGAAAGGGAGTGGATGGACGCAGAGGTATTTGGACACCACTCACCAGTCCAGTCCTCTCTCTCTGGAATGACCTTGACTTACCCACCTCTCATTTCAGGCTGAACATGCTGAGAGTTTTCAGTAAAGCTGCCCTCTGAACCCTCATTTCTTCTCCTTGTCTTGCTCCTCAGCTGTTCTGCCAATCACAAGGTGGGAATCTGGCCTCATTCCGAAACGCTGACGAGTACAACTTCCTGCGTCAATTGGTCAAGAAAGCCACAGGCTCCTATGTTGAAACTTGGGTTGGAGGCCATGATGCAGTGAAGGTGGGAGTAAAATCTTTCTGCTTTATTGAATATTTGATCATTTGTGGTTTAATGATCACTTTAACATGTTTGAAATATGATTTTCTGTTTGACTGGAAGACATTCTGAAAGCAGAGGATGACTGAGTTAGAAATCCTCCAAAAATAAAGAGCAGGACGCCGAGCAGCAGTCACATGACCCACATGCAGTGTATGAATAATGGTGTTCTTCCAGGAGGGTACGTGGATGTGGAGTGATGGTTCAAAGCATTCCTTCACCGCCTGGGGTAAAGGAGAGCCTAATGGTGTTGGAGGAGAAGACTGCATGGAGATCAACTTCTCAGGTACAAATGAATCTCTAACTTTGATAGATTTTTGTAGAAGAGTCCGGCGCTCTGTCACTCTCTCAGCGTTAGCATCATGTTGTGTTGCGGTCCTTGTTTACAGGGCAAGATTACGTCAACGATGAGAAATGCGTCTCGAAGAGAGCTTTCGCTTGTGTCATCAATCCATAACTTCCACTTCCTGTTCGGAAGCATCTGGCATGAGGACCTTACCTCCACACTGCTGATGTCACTTCCACCAGGATGTCAGGCCTCGATGACATCACTGCTGGAAGACACATTGACCAATCTGATTTCCTTTATCTTTAATCAATAAATCTATTTCCTGCTCAGCAATCTGTCTCACATGTTTGAACACATTCTTACATCTAATCCCAGCACAGACATGTTCATATGTCACCACATTACCTGATGTTACAGGTTTTGTTCAGCAGGATTTGCATCTTTTATGTCTTAATTTCCAGTCAGATTAGCTCAAATAAGGCTACACACAAGGACAAACGGTGTGACTCTGTATTTTTCCACCACGCTGTAAACACCAGCAGCGTTCCAGGAACTGATAACAAGGAAAGAAAACTGTTTTCTTTATACACGATGATGACAGATTGATCCAACTAAAGCAGGCATTCAGGAAATAAAAACAGAACACAAACATGGAGGCTGACTCTCTGCAGACCTGTGGCCATACAGCGCAGGGCAAAAACATAACACATGTCACCAGTTGGTGGTTTTGGGAGTCAAGGCTTAGCCAGTTAGGTGATGCAGATTTATCATTATAATAGAAGTGACAGCAAACAGGTGATGAAGAAAAAGTCCTGTCAATGAATCACTGAAGCAGCAACACAACGAGCAGCAGAGGACCCACAAAGCTGCTGGAGACAAACCTGCAACCAAACCAGAAAGTGTTAGAAAGCACAGAGTCGCTGAAAACATAGGCTACAACACCTGGATCGCCCCCTGGTGGATGGCTGCATCTAGGTCATAAACCCCGACCTCCTCCATGTTAGTCAATGACCTGAATTAAAACTAGAAGCACTCAGAGGTTATTCATGGCTTGTTGGTTTTGATCACACTGATCCTTGTTCAAATGTTCTTTTTTCATTAGTTTGATTGCCGTTGCTAGGCATGTTTCCGTATGTGTTTTGGCGCAGCGTATCTTCAGTATACATTGACTGATTTCAGCCATTCAACTATCAAGAAGATTGTGTGTTTTGTTTTCCTCAGTAAAGTCCCCCTTCAGCTGAACTTGTTTTCTAAGTTTGGCACATTTATATATTTGTTTTACTGCCTAGTTGTGTAAAACCCCCAAACTCCCCCCGTCTACCTCCTTTATGTCAGTTAATCAGGACCTCCTGCAGGCCGGCCCTCTCTGGGCCCAGGTGCAGCTGATCAGTATAAGTAGCAGGTGACTCGGTCCTCCTCCATCAGATCTGCTCTGCACCTGGACCCTGATCCTCTGTCGCTATGTTCTGCTCCAGGCTGTGTGAGTACTGATGAAGGAGCCATGTGGGCCGACGCTTAAATTCTTAACAATTTTTTGGTTTTATCACTTTGGGTTTACAGTAAACAAAGTCTTCGTTAATCTCATTAAAATGAGGTTCCATTAAAATAGACTGGAAGGTGACGGTATTGGCTTGGTACTGATCTAAAGTGGAGAATTGAACTGAACCTGCTGTGATGAGCTAATTAGCTGTGACGTCTCAGCTGCTTGATTGTTGCTGTTAGCTTGTTAGCTTGCTTTATGTTAATATTTGCAAAATCAGTCATCAGAATCACTTTATTTAGTGATGGGGAAATTACTTTTTGTTACAGACAATAGAATCAAAGGTAAATAGAAATATATAATAAATATCTAAATATCTAGATTCTGTTGCTGAACGAGCTCCTGTAGCTGGTCAGTCCTCCTCTGACACACTTTTGTCAGAGTCCAGGTCCTCTCCCACAACATGGCTGCCTTCCTAATGATTCTGTTGAGTGTTTATGTAATGCGTTAACCCTGCAGTCAATTAGCTAATTTGCCATTCTCAAGCGACTTTATTAGCGAATGGTTAAAGACTGGAACTACAGCTGATGCTGAGTCTAACCTGGGGTTTGTCTTTTCAGTTCTGACGGCAGCATGCTTGCTCCTGGGCTCAGGTGAGTTACTGGTTTGAAGGCCTCTCTGTGAGGTCCTCCTGTCTGTGTTCAGATCACCAGCTTCCTTCTGTGTGTGCATCGGTCTAAATGTCCAGTCTGTGTTCCACTGGTGTCTGAGGAGGTCCTGGTGTCTCAGCTGAAGTAGCTGATGGCCATCCACCATGTCACTGAAGCAGGAAGTCAGACGCCTTTCAGACCAGTCTGTCCATAGTCTGGTGTGAGTGTGTCAGTACACGTTTGAACCAGTGTGGAACTTTTTAACAGACAGAAACAGTGTTGGGTGCAGGCTGAACATCTGTATTCCTGCTGACATGTTGGGTCCAGCCTCTAGTGGTCATTCAGGGACCGTTTTTATCTGTGGCTGAAAGTGTTCTGCAGAGTAACACCAAAACAATCATCCTTTTTTCTTTTTCAGGTATTCACTGATTATTCCTTTATTTTCCCATTTCAGCTTTTTCCGGAGCCCAGAATTTCCCCCTCTCCAGCGTGAACGCCCTCTCCACAGAGCGAGTGGTCACCTGTGACGACCTGGACAACGTGCAGCGCCTGAGCTGTGGTATGATGCTGCAGGATGTATGAGCAGCTTGACAGCATGGAGAAGTTTTAAACATTCTGTCCCCTCCCCCATGTGTGCTGCAGACAGTGGTGTGATCGTCGTGCAGTCAGTTCTGTACGGACGTTCAGACACAGAGACCTGCAGTGAGGGCCGACCCGCGAACCAGCTCACCAACACCAGCTGCGCTCAGAAAGGCACCCTGGAGGTCATCAAGAAAAGGTCATGAGCTCCGCTGGTGATGCATTACTGCATCACCATCTAGTGGTTGAAAGTGGCATTACACAAGTTATAAGACACACAACACTGAAACACAGCTCTTGGTCTGCTGCAGGTGTTCTGATCAATGACACTGATCAGTTTAACTTATCACCCAGAAATAGAATTTCAATTTAACTTTAAATAAAAATGTATGAACTTTGATTTTTGATCATAAATGAATATTTGAATGTGACAGGAAGCAGCTGAGTGTCTGAGGGATGTTTTAAAAACACTTTTCTGTTTCCTGCAGATGTGACGGCAAGAGAGTGTGTGAAATACGCACAAACCTGGTTCGCACGTCTGATCCCTGTGGCGGCATCTACAAATACCTGGACACCACCTACGCCTGCTTCCCAGCCAGTGAGTACTGCTGCTGCTGAGTGATCAGAGGTGAAGTGGTGACGTCTCTGATGCGAGTTCTGTCTGTTCTGTCAGTCCACAGTGTAACATGTGAGCAGTCCCTGGCAAACCTCCACTGTGGTGAGTTCACACCTGCTGTTTCTGGTGGATTCATGTGATGTGATGGTATTGACCATGTCTTTTTCCCATGTTAGATGCAGGACAGGTCATTTATGTCTACGGGGCTGACTATGGACGCCAGGACCAGACCACCTGCTCTTTCCGTCGGCCCGCCGCTCAGGTCCAAAATGTCTACTGCTCATCTCCCACCAACAAAGTGGCTGAAAGGTACGTGGGCTGGCTGTCTTTGTGGGAATGGTTCTGTTCACGCCGACAGAACTCGGCTGACCCGCTTCACTCTGTGTCCACAGCTGTAACGGGAAGAACACCTGCACTGTCAAAGCCAGCAACTCTGTGTTTGGAGACCCCTGCGGTGGAACTTACAAGTACCTGGACGTGTCCTACATATGTCAGTGTAAGTGGCTCCGAGTCCCCTTCCATCACTCACACAACAAAACAGGCTGCAGTTCACCTAGAGGGCGCTGTGACACAGTCCTTAACCCCTTCCACCCCAAGTCCATTTTTTAAGGCATCAGCTTGAAAATGGCATGCCCAAAATGAATAGAGTATATCTCAGCAACCACAAGGTGTATTTGAATACTTCTGGTGTCATAATAAAGGGGACACCTGGGAGATTTGCTCAGATGTGTTAGTATTAGTTTGTATGCCTCTGGCCCTTTGTAAACTAAGATGGCACAAAGCAAAAATGCAAAAACAATTTCTCGTCTGTTGAAAATTGACACTTTTACAATGAATCTCCTACAAGATGTAGATGAAGCATCTAGTTATCAAACACCTGTTCCTGGGTGGATGTGGATCAGAATCCAGGATGCTGTACAGTGGCTCGTGGTGACATCACTGATAGTGATACAACAGGATGTTTATTGATTTGTTATTAGTTATTTTGACCCCATTCATTCTGGACCGTCTCAGAGCGCCCTCTACACAAGTGTGGCCTGTCCTCAGTAAACAGCTGCTTTAGCAGACGGGCTTTAATGATGAGAGAACAAATTAACTTAATGTGTGTTTCATCTGCAGATGCTGCACTAAAACCCTGACTCCACCAAAAGTATGTGGACACCTGATTACTGACCCATCAATGTATCCTTAAATATTAAAGACACCATCTGTGTTTGAGGAAACTGGCTTCTCTACTGTTGATTATACATGCAGTGTGTGTGTGTGTGTGTGTGTGTGTATACAGTATACATACAGTGTACACACAAGGACAAACGGTGTGACTCTGTATTTTTCCACCACGCTGTAAACACCAGCAGCGTTCCAGGAACTGATAACAAGGAAAGAAAACTGTTTTCTTTATACACGATGATGACAGATTGATCCAACTAAAGCAGGCATTCAGGAAATAAAAACAGAACACAAACATGGAGGCTGACTCTCTGCAGACCTGTGGCCATACAGCGTAGGGCAAAAACACAACACATGTCACCAGTTGGTGGTTTTGGGAGTCAAGGCTTAGCCAGTTAGGTGATGCAGATTTATCATTATAATAGAAGTGACAAAGCCTGTAATAAAGCTTGTGTACCCCAGCACCATTCATACTATTAAGTAATTAACAAGTGGACCTTCAAGCCGGATTGTATGCAAGTGGCGCTATGGCAACCTCTAAAGGCTTTAGTGATGGTCAACCAGCAAGCCCCCGTCCCAGCAGGATGCGACGTATTCCCGGACATCTGGAGGATTTTGAGCTCGGCTATCCATCACAGCAGTTTTGCCCCTTTCCACCGCCTCCTACCACACCATTGCACACACACAGCATGTGATGCAGTCTGACCATCTCTCAGCTGATCAGCAGCCTGCAGTGAATATAGATAGATGGCATCAGCTGGAGACACACTGGCAGACAATAAGCCAGCAGATGAAAGAGCTTGAAGCGGAAATGGTCCATGTTAGGTTGGCTTCCTATCCACACACTGTCCCTGTGCAACAATATCACCAGCGTCCATGTGCAGGCTACTGGGGCAGTCATGGCAGCCTTCCACATCTAGAAACAGCTCACACCTTTCAGTCTATTGTAGGTGCCACAGATGCTCAGGCTTTCCAGACTTCAGCCCCATTCACCTCCTCAGGCTCTCCACCTCGAGAACAATCCAAGGCTTCACCTATTCTACTGGAGGACGGTGCATCTGCTCCACCCTCCAGGCCTGTTTCCCTTGTGTGTCTGACTCAGCCAAGTCGCGAATCAGTTACCACTTCGCCACCTGTACAGCACACCTAGTCATCAGTTCTCATGGCTCAGCCTGCCTCCACACAACCCACAATTGTGTTCAGCTCATTTACTACTAATACTTTATTTTATTTTTTTTTATTTTAGATACTTTATTAATCCCAGAGGGAAATTTGTTAAGGCTGCTGCCAAGCAGTGTCATACAATGACTAGCAAGGTGCGCCACAGGCTAGGGTGAAGTGTCTTGCCTAAGAACACACAACAGTGACTAGGGAGGAGTTGGGATCGAACCACCAACCAATTGGACAACCCTGCTATACCACTGCGCCACTGCTGTTCCCAAAACACACAAGAAATACAAACATCTGAAGGGAATCCCCATGCCCTCCTTCAGTGAAGTGAAGCCCTTGTTGCTCGTTGGGTCAGACAATGCACACCTGATCACTCCCATACACCCACTATTGCCTTGTAGCTGGATGCACTGCCTTGGGATGGACTATACAGGGACCAATCAACTTCTTCCAGCATGCATCTGGTGAGAACCACTGCTTACACCTTTCATCAGTCTCCCCGGACGAAGACTTGTATCACCACGTTAAGAGACTGTGGCAGCATGATATTCTGCCCTTTCAAAAAGCGAAGGAGGTAATTCACGCAGCAGAGGACAAAGCAGCATTCGACCAGCTGGAAAAGAAGAGTGTTCGTGTCACAGTGGATGGTGTGTCCCGCTACGCAACGCGACTTCTGCGTAAGCGTAATGCATCAGCTCTACAGGCTCCACGAACTTCAGTGATGGCTCTGCTCAGGACAACAGAGTGTCATCTCGCCACTAACTCTGAACACACTGCAGTGTACAATGATGAGATCCACAAGCTAGAAAGGGCTGGATATGCAGTGAAGATGAACAATGATGAAGTAAACAACTCCAAGGAGTCATGGTTTATCCCACATCACATTGTTTATCACAATGGGAAGGCCAGAGTTGTCTTTAACTGCTCCTTCGTCTACACCCAATCCTCACTAAACAGCAACCTCCTTCCAGGACCGACACTTGGGTCCTCACTGTTAGGTGTGCTTTTGAGGTTCCGTGAACATGCTGTGGCGATAAGTGGGGACATTCGTTCCATGTTCCATCAGGTGTGTCTCCTCCCTGAAGATCAGCCAGTACTCCACTTCCTGTGGCGAGACGGAGAGAAAGAACGCAGTCCAGACATCTATGAGTGGCCCTTCGGAACCACACGTAGTCCATATTGTGCTACACACGCCTTGCAGTGTCATGTGATGGACCACAGTGAAGGTAATGAAGAATTGGTTAACTCTGTACTGCATGAAGTTTATGTGGATAATTGTCTTCAGTCACTACCATCTCCAGAACAGGCCAGACAACTCATCGACAAGATGCGAGCTGTTCTTCACATTGGTGGCGTTGATATCAGACAGTGGGCTACTCTGGTTGGCCAGGTCAGCGCTGCAGGTTGGTGAACTTCTCTAACATGTGGCTGTTTGAAGGACAATGTATTGGACAGCTTTTGACTGTGTTGGTTGTGCGTATACATTAGACAGAGGGCAGACTGCTTGGTGGTCAGAATCAGTGTGGATCTTGACCTCCAGCTTCTGTGTCACATGTTCAGTCAGGGTGGGCTCATGGGAAACAATCATGGCTACAAGCAGAGAGGTCTGTGCAGCTGCCCCCGTCAGAAAGACAGAAATCAGGAAAACAGTCAAAGGTGTCCGATCATTTACTGCTGCGTGAAGAGACCTTGGTTTAAAGTGTTGTAGCTGAACACAGCGGCCCTGACATACATCATGGAGGATGTTGACGTGTTATTGTCATGTTGTAGAAGCTCTAATAATGTGTTGTCTGTATGATCATCTTCTCTTCAAGATGGCTGCAAGTTCTGCCCCTCTGGTTGGACCTTGTTCCAAGGTCGCTGTTACGTGTTTGACAAAACTGAAAGGGAGTGGATGGACGCAGAGGTATTTGGACACCACTCACCAGTCCAGTCCTCTCTCTCTGGAATGACCTTGACTTACCCACCTCTCATTTCAGGCTGAACATGCTGAGGGTTTTCAGTAAAGCTGCCCTCTGAACCCTCATTTCTTCTCCTTGTCTTGCTCCTCAGCTGTTCTGCCAATCACAAGGTGGGAATCTGGCCTCATTCCGAAACGCTGACGAGTACAACTTCCTGCGTCAATTGGTCAAGAAAGCCACAGGCTCCTATGTTGAAACTTGGGTTGGAGGCCATGATGCAGTGAAGGTGGGAGTAAAATCTTTCTGCTTTATTGAATATTTGATCATTTGTGGTTTAATGATCACTTTAACATGTTTGAAATATGATTTTCTGTTTGACTGGAAGACATTCTGAAAGCAGAGGATGACTGAGTTAGAAATCCTCCAAAAATAAAGAGCAGGACGCCGAGCAGCAGTCACATGACCCACATGCAGTGTATGAATAATGGTGTTCTTCCAGGAGGGTACGTGGATGTGGAGTGATGGTTCAAAGCATTCCTTCACCGCCTGGGGTAAAGGAGAGCCTAATGGTGTTGGAGGAGAAGACTGCATGGAGATCAACTTCTCAGGTACAAATGAATCTCTAACTTTGATAGATTTTTGTAGAAGAGTCCGGCGCACTGTCACTCTCTCAGCGTTAGCATCATGTTGTGTTGCGGTCCTTGTTTACAGGGATAGATTACGTCAACAATGAGAAATGCGTCTCGAAGAGAGCTTTCGCTTGTGTCATCAATCCATAACTTCCACTTCCTGTTCAGAAGCATCTGGCATGAGGACCTTACCTCCACACTGCTGATGTCACTTCCACCAGGATGTCAGGCCTCGATGACATCACTGCTGGAAGACGTATTGACCAATCTGATTTCCTTTATCTTTAATCAATAAATTTATTTCCTGCTCAGCAATCTGTCTCACATGTTTGAACACATTCTTACATCTAATCCCAGCACAGACATGTTCATATGTCACCACATTACCTTCCGTTTTATCCATCATGACAAGTCAGCTGTTCACTGTGACTTATTGTCCAGATTATGAAGCAGTTTACGACAGTTTGCCGGTTTCCGTTCAAAACAACCGCAGGTTCGTTCACATGTGTAATAATCATCTTGGCGGTAAATACAGGGTTAATGGTTGCCCTTTATAGTCAAACAGCTTTGGACAGACGGGCTGAGACATGAATTGGTGGCTGGACGAGGCCGGAACCCGGACAGATTTACCTGTGGGACCGGACTGTTTGGCGGCAAAACACTCATCTGTTAACGAGGTCACTCACTGACCCGCTGCACCCTGGTTAACGTGCAGTGTGGTCATCAGGAAAACTCCTTCAGACCGTTTCAGACACTCCGTCATTATTTTCTGTCGCCGTTATAGATGTCATTGCTGTTGCATAAATAAAACGTGCCAATCTTTGCTGGCTAAGCTACATCACTAGCGATCAAAATTTGTGCCGCTATAGCTTAATTTGTTAAATAAACTCTTAATTACATGACAATGAGGAATTAGACAAACTTAATACGCCACGTTACATTAGCTAAACCGAACATTATTTCTGTAGGACACGTCACCATGCTGACGTTCTTCTCGCTGATCTGCTGTTTACTTTTAGCTCAATGACGGTACATGTTGCCAATGTAGTTAGCATCGGTCATAAGAGAAAATGTGCTTTTTGTAACATAAATATAAATACATGATTTTCTTTCATGTCTTGGCAGGCCTCGCCCACACTCTCACTCACAACCCATGCTCATGGTTATGCCACATATCTGTCCTTAAGGCTGCATTAAAAACATGTAGACAGAGCTGTACAATCAGAGATCATTATTTTTATTTAGAATAAAATTTAGTCAGTACTTTGATTATTTTCTTTTTGTAATTAAATCCATAATTTTTGTTAATCTGAAGGATTATTTTCTGTTTTTATGTGTTCACACAGGATCTGAAAAAGAACATGTTCATGTTAGAAAACATAACACAAATACTGAATCTTTTTTCTATAAACTGTGGGAAAAAAATGACATTACTGTCTGAGCTACCTACAGGAACAAACGTAGGCCACCTCCAGGTACTTGTAAGTGCCGAGGCAGGGGTCTCCAAACACAGAGTTACTGGCCCTGATGGTGCAGCTGTTCTTCCCGTTACAGCTGTGGAGGCAGAGTGAGCAGTGAGGACACGGAGCGAATCAGCAACAAGTGTCGGGAGGACAAAAACATTCATGTGCAGACAGATAATCCTCCGTTTATATCAGACTTCTGACCAAAACAAAGAAGCTACAGAAATCTGCTGCACTGTGCTGTTCTCTGTTTTCAGTGTATGTCGCCCTCTTGTGGCTGGAAGAAGTATTACAACACACTGTTTAAGTTTAAAAATACTGCCCGACAGTGAAGGAAAGACATAATCACAATGAAACATGGATGACCAGGGTTAGAAGATTGATTCCTGTGCGTCAGTACCTTTCACCCACTTTGTCAGTGGGACTTGAGCAGTCCACGTTTTGGAGCTGAGTGGCAGGACGTTTATAAGAGCACGTGGTCTGATCACGGCGTCCATAATCAGCACCGTACACCAGGATGACCTGCCCCTCATCTGGTGGAGGAAGAGGAGGCTTCAAACTTTTGTCACATAAATCAAACATGAAGAAGTTGTTCATGGTATCAGTCCTCACAAACCCAAACCCTGCAGGCAGCTGTGATGGAGAACTGACACTGAAACTGAGCTGAGCTGAGAACCCTCCACAGTTCATCATAAACCGTCTGTGTTCTCTGCTACTGTTGATGCACGTGCATTTCCCCACACAGGATGTTTATGAAACAACTGTAAGATGATACTTACAGTGTGGAAGTTCCCAGCTCGGGATAATTAAAGTATTTCTGTTCTATTGTACTTTAGTTGTAGCAGGTGCTGAGGTGCATGCTACATACCACAGTACAGGTGTGCCAGAGAGTGCTCACATATCTCCAGATGAACTGTGGAGGGAAGATAAATCAGAGAAACATCACATTAAGTTCTGACTTTAATCAATAAGGAGTGAATGAAGAGGAGGACGGTCTTCATCCCCTCTGATCTGGTCTCACTGACCTGCAGGGAAACAGGTGTAGTTGGTCTCCAGGTATTTGAATGTGCCGTAGCAGGGATCAGAGGTACGGACCACGCTAGTGTTAAGCTCACACACTCTCTTTCCATCACACCTGGAGCAGACACACAAAGATGAACAGAAATCCACAACCAAGCAGATTCTGGATTCAGCTCTTAGAGAGACGGTGAGGCTACCAGAAGGGGTTCTGAACTTGATTGACATTATTTATTCACTTACACTATTTATTTTATTCATTCTTAGAATGGAGAAAAAAATGACTTTACATCTTTATTATTATTTAACTGGTAGAAACATAAAAACATACTGAAAAAAAAAACAAAAACATAAATTCGCTGTACAAAAACATACTACTGAATATATCCAGTGATGATTTAATCATCTGTTTCTGTGTCATACTATTTGTGGTCACAAGGGGGTGCTCATCTTCACGTTTTCAAAACGTCAGGATTAATTGGTGTCATGTTCAAAGAGGCTTATAAATCTAATTAGCAGTTTTTTCCCAGTAAGAATTCACAATAAAAATCTGCGTGTGTTTGTTTGTGTGTTTTCTGTTTGTATTAGTTTTAAAGGAGCAGCTCTGGATTATGTTTTCACCTTTTCCTGAGGACGTCCGTGGTCCCCTGCTGAGTGCACTTTGTGTTGCTGAGCTGTTGTGCAGGTCGGCCCTCGCTGCAGGTTTGTGCGTCTGTACGTCCGTACAGGACTGACTGCACGCTGATCACTCCACTCTCTGTTACACACAGGGGAACAGAGGAGCACAACACCAGCATTATCTGTGGATTTTCTACACTGGTGTGACCAAGAGTGGAAACAATATGATCCATATGTTATAGATAAAGCTGCTGAAGAAGAGTCCTGTCTCCCTCTTCTTCTCTCTCTCCTTCATCCTCTCTGTCCTGTCTCCCTCTTCTTCTCCTCTCTCTCCTTCATCCTCTCTGTCCTGTCTCCCTCTTCTTCTTCTCCTCTACTGGGTCGACTGGCAGCAGGAAGCTTCTCCTCATGAATCGGGTCCTGTTCAAGGTCTCTTTCTGTTAAAGGGGAGTTTTTCCCGACACTGTTGATCTTAAGGGGGTTCAGGCTCTGGGTCTCTGTGAAGAGCTTTAAGACTTAACTAAATGTAAAATGTGTCATATAAATAAAATTGACTTGAATATAAATATATAAAAAAGATTTTTGGACGGTTCTGGTATTGAGTGGCAGCAGCAACGAGCTCAAACCAAAACCCACAAAGCACATCAAGATATAAAGAATTCTAACATGATCATGACTAAGATGCTGAATAAAGAAACTTTCCTCTAGCTGTGATATCACCTGTAAGTATATACATGACAGCAACACCCTGGTTTGTTTACTCAGACCTGAGTCCACGTCAGTGTGGACAGAAAGCTTTGG
Organism: Parambassis ranga; assembly: GCF_900634625.1. Lineage (NCBI taxonomy): Eukaryota > Metazoa > Chordata > Actinopteri > Ambassidae > Parambassis > Parambassis ranga. The sequence goes on along the minus strand of NC_041028.1, from coordinate 1,983,285 downwards.
TGTGGAGTCATACCACAGCATAGGCGTTGGACCGCAGTGCCGTCGTCACAGGTGATAATTCTCTCTGTGGAAACATCTGAAACGCAGATATGAGAGTGTTCAAGGCACAAACTGTGTTCACTGTGTGAGCAGCAGGACAATGAAATGACTTTTATTTACCTGCTATCCAGAGCAGAGAGGTGACTGTCAGCACTGCTGAAGAAACACAGACAGCCGCATCAGGCTCAGATACATTTATATAAACGCTGTGTGACCCCTGGCTGTGTGACCCCTGGCTGTGACCCCTGGCTGTGTGACCCCTGGCTGTGTGACCCCTGGCTGTGTGACCCCTGGCTGTGTGACCCCTGGCTGTGACCCCTGGCTGTGACCCCTGGCTGTGTGACCCCTGGCTGGCCTGGATTTAAGTGGGAGTGTTTCTTTGAACAGACTTTGATTGACAGCCTGCTCCTTTAACACACACATGCATTTCACGGCAAACACAGCCACACAAACAGTGCGACAATGATTTGAATGCAGACTTTGTGTCATTTAACCCTAAGAGTGTTTGATGTTGTGAAGTATTTCTGCTGCTGCCTGAAATGTGATGCAATCATTCATTCATGTTCCCCAGAGGATGGATCTTATGATCCTACCGCTGTCCACCGGCCTTAACTGTGACATGTCAGCATTCTAACAAAGACTAAAGAACGTTTCAGCTGAACGATAACAAACATTAGCGTTTAGCTCAGTTTACTGTGTTCACAGCTTCACAGGAGGAGCGACCGGCCAACACATAAGCTCAGTTTAAATGAAACAACACATGATGGTGTACTCACACAGTGTGCTGCAGAGCCTGAGGTGAAGCATGGTGTCTGTGGCAGGAGGTCAGAGTCAGAAATGGGGGCAGGAACAGACACACCTGTATTTATTGTGTTGTATCACAATGCTCAGACGCCGCCTGGGTGTAGCCTGGAGAGATAAACGGTAATGTGTACAAGGAAACAGACCAGAATTCACATTCACATGAAGTGGACTGAGTCAGAGTGGAGGACCGCCCTTCTCTTCAGGATAACAACTTACTGTAAAATATAAATTCAGGTCTCCACTGCACACTGCACTCACTTACAGCTAAATTATCTTCTACCTGATTGAGCCTGAGCTCAACAGTTCCACAAAACACTTTTTAATAATCGTCAGATACAAAGCTTCATCACAAAGTCACAGAATTCTGCAGGTCTCCCATCTCTGAAGCCTCTAAAAAAGACAGCTTTGAAAGCTTAAGATGCAACGAACCTCAAATCATCATAGCTGCAGCTAAAGACTGCTCAGAGGATAAAAGAGAAGTTTGGTGCTCAGACCTCAAAGAAAATATCTCAGTAGATGATTGGCAAAATATTTGGTTACGAAGCCGAATCTAAACAATAAATACAAGGTTCAAACTACTCCAATACAAAAGAACATATATAACTGCAGAGCTATTACACCACATTCAACCAAACACACCGGCTGAATGTGCCACATATGGTGAACATAAATCTGTTTCACGGCCTCTGGGCATGCACCTCCATTCAAGAGTTCTGGAGGGATGAGCAGTGAAGAACTGCCCTAAATGTAGGGTCTAGCTTTGTAGGGGTCCTATGCAAGATGCTGATGATTACACTTCATAAGCAAAGTTGAGCCACTCAGGCAAGTTAAACTCAGCATAAAAACTAAACGTAAACTAAAATGATGCTGAATTCAGTCTCAATCTGTTTTTCTTTCCTCAACACCTTCTTTTGTTGGGCCAGTCTTTATTGTGTATCATCGTGTATGAGGGGGGAAACTTTTCATTGTTGGTATATTCAGCCTTCCTACAAAGGAGCAGGTATAAAAGGCCAGGCTTCCCCTCTGAAACTGTTTCTGTCTTCATCTCTGTCAGGACTCACCTCAGCTAAGGTAACGTTTGACAGGTTCTCTTTGCTCTTATTATGAAACTTTTCATGAACCCTGCATGTTTCCATGCAGTGAATGCATTTTCTTTCATGACTTCTCTTCAGATGGTTTCTGGGTTTCAGCTGGTTTGCTTCTGCTGGATCAGCAGCCTGTGGACCGGTTGTGTGAGTTTAACCACAGACTCTGATCTATAAACTTAAAGATCACTCCTCACTGATGTAAACTGCTTTTATCTTCACAGATGTCTGCTTCAATTGATGTTCCAGGTTGGTTACTCTAAATGTTATAATAACAGAAACAAATAATATATGATAATATTCATATTATTTCATTTGGTATGTTGTATTTTCTGCCACATGTTTTAATATTATTATTATTTCATGCTGTATTTATTTCCAATTCTAATATGCAAATGAAGAGGCCGCTGTGTCAGCGTGAGCATAATGTGGACGGTTTGTCTCTTGTCCGCAGAGCTGCATTTATTTGTCTTTCCTTCTAATAAGAAATAAAATAAACAAATAAATAATGGCTATGATGGAATTAAGGTAAGACATTTACTGACACGCGGCATGTGATGGCGCTGTGCCAGGCATGATGGTTAACTCTAAGTGTAAATCCTAAAAGGAGGGACAGTGGATGTGGACTGATGGATCAATGTTTGACTACCAAATGTGGGGTCCAGGAGAACCCAACAACGCCGGAGACGAGGACTGCATGCAGATAAACTTCAAGTGTAGGATGATTTGTGTAATTCTTCTTTTAACCAGCAGAGTGCCCAGTTTAAATGTGTTTTGTTTATTGTTTCTTTACAGTTACTGAGTTTTGGAATGATGGGCAGTGCGGCTGGAGGCTTCCTTTCATTTGTGCAAAAAACCTGTGAGTCCTCCCACCAATGAGGGTCAAAGCTTCATATTAATGGCACTTCCTGTATCAATTCTATGTCTCCTGATCTTCTCTGTAATGATTTGTGTCTCTTGTGTTAGGTAACAGAACCATTATCAGATTTTAATCAAAATGTGTTTTCCCAATATTAATTCAAATGTTACGTGCCGGTACTCGTTTGTTGTGTTTATGTCTGTTACGTGTGTCTTTTGCTCTCTCTGCAGGGTCCCCTGTGGACAACTGGGGAACTAAGTGGATCAGCCATACTGAGTCCACTTGGTCCTCATCAGCACAACTATATCAACTGGAGGTGTGCACATGGCCGGGGCCAGTGGGCCAACGTGTGGACGCGCACACCATGCGTCTTTGATCCGTCCAGAGGGACGAGAGCGTGATAATCAGAGCTGATCTTTTCAGTTTTGCTTTTGTGTTTGATTAACCATTTTGTTATTCATTCAAGTAAATAAATTCAATTCCCAGTCACTGTTTCTGTCTGATGTCTCTTCCTCAGGCCTGGGTAACATTATTGTTGTCAGTTCCACTTACAGAGAGCTACCTCTGCTGTAACTGAAATCAACAGTTACTGTCAGAATTCACATTCACATGAAGTCACTGAGTCAGAGTGGAGGACCCGCCCTTCTCTTCAGCATCAACTCACTGTAAAATATAAATTCATGTCTCCACTGCACACTGCACTCACATACAGCTAAATTAGCTTCTACCTGATTGAGCCTGAGCTCAACAGTTCCATTTGGGTACAGACACTTGTATTTGGTGAGGCCAGGTGGCTTATATCCTCTATCATGGAATAAACTGATTAATGACTAAAATTGTTTACTCTCAACTGACCTGAGCTCTGGAAGCAGATTACACGCAGGAAGGAGACACAAGCAGTTAGCTAAGGCACAAAAAACATAAAACCGTACTGGAAAGAGTTCTGATTTGTCCACATCCCACCACCAAACAAGCTGCATGTTATGTTAAACAGGTCAGTTCCACTTACAGAAAGTGAAATCAACATGTAGTCACGGCCACAAAATGTTCTTTACATTATTTACAACTTGCACCATTGACATCATTTTGCCCTGTAAAAAAAGACCGCAACAAAACATGATGCTAATGCTGAGAAGTGCAGGATTCTTCTAAAAAAAAATAAAAAATCAGTCAGTCTTAATATCCTTTACACAGACCACAAAGATGGAGAAGGTGCAGCCATACTGTCTCTACTAGACACTCATAAGGCTTCGACACAATTGAGTGGCCATATCTTGACCTGTGTGATGCTATATATTCCTCAGTGAGGAATGCTCTGATCTGTACATCAGTGAAACTAAACAACCACAGAGGAATGGCTCAGCACAGGAGAGCCACCTCCTCAGGACAAGACTCAGAAGTCCATCCACATCTCAAAGAACTATGACACTCTTTAGAGGACAACAATGTGGTTAGACACAGCAGACACAGCCAGTCAGACCGTGTCTGCTGTGCACTGTATTAAGGAGAGGATGAATGGGGCCATGTATTGTGAGATACTGAGCAAAACCCTCCTTCCCTCAGTCAGAGCATTAAAGGTGGGTCGTGGCTGGGTCTTCCAACATGACAACGACCCGAAGCACACAGCCAGGAAAACCAAGGAGTGGCTCCGTAAGAAGCATATCAAGGTTCTGGAGTGGCCTAGCCAGTCTCAAGTCCTAAATCCAATAGAAAATCTTTGAAGGGAGTTGAAACTCTGTGTTGCTCAGCGACAGCCCCAACACCTGACAGATCTAGAGAAGATCTGTGTGGAGGAGTGGGCCAAAACCCCTCCTGTTGAAGAACTACAGGAACCGTTTGACCTCTGCTTCTGTACCAAATATTAAAATGATTTCTGAGTAGGAGAACTTGCAAAATCACAGGGTGATCAAATACTTATTGACCTCACTGTATTAGGTAAAGCTTAATAAAAGGGGACAAAGCAACATTCGACCTAGACTCTAACTTCCTCATCATTTGATACAACATATCAGGTTGGTATTATTATTTGACTGTCTCCCCCCGTCTCTGTGTGTGTCTCTCAAACACCACCAGTTTGGGTGTAACCCTGGAATGGAACATTTGACCGGTGATCTGATTACATGTTAGATCGGTATTAAAAAAGACACATTCATCACGAGTTATAAAAAACAGCATATCAAGGAGGTGTGGGAATATAACAAACATTTCTTTGTGTGTTCATGGGCGCCACTTTAAAGCTACACTAACATGTAGTCTGAGATCTGTGTAGCTTGTAAAGGAGCACTTTAATGAAGGTTGGTGTGTCTCCATCAACATTAAACAAGAGGGGGGACGAAAGTCATCCCTGTCTGATACCAACTGGACACATATACTGTGTGATTATGGACATCAGCACCTAGAGAGGTGGACACTGCCAACCAGGATCCAAACATCCAACCACCAACAAACAGAAATATGTGTTTCCTCATTTTAACATGGAACATCTCAGGATTTTAAACTTTCTAGGTCTGACATTACCATGAGCTAGTACAAATATAACAGTAACTGTTTCTTTTATTCCAGAAACCACCTGGTGTGATCGGGGGTCAGCTCGGCCTCTCATCGCTCCAGCAAGAACCTTTTTTTTTTTTAATTTTAAATGATTATAATAATCCATCATAATATTCAGGCCAATTTGTTCCAGTTTTTAACAGGGTTGTATCTTCTGACAATATCCTAATTGTTGTCTGTGCACGCTCACATTACACAGTAACAGAAACCAGAGCACCTGTGTGCTGCCTACAAATGTTCCCACATCCATCAGAAGCTTTTTCATAAGTGAAGATAATATATAAATCAAGAATAATAATAATAATAAAAACAGTATTCCCACGTATTAACACATTTCTTTTTCTTTCCTCAATCACTATCTCCAATTACATCAAAATCAAATCAAACACTTCTAAATCTGAATAAATAAATAAATCAGAATTATGAATCAAACGTAATTTTAAGGCATATTTTGTCTTTTGTTTACTTCTGTTATTAGCTGTTGCCTGCCAATGTGGTCCCAACAACAAATTCTACTCAACCTATGCAAACCATACAAAACAAACACAACAACAACAACAACAACAACAACAACAGCAGACAGTGGCTAACAGACAGAAATGCATCGTTTTCTCTGTAGAACCAAATCTGAAGTGGAATCAGGATTTATAATGGGCTGATCTTACCAGAGTGCAATTTACCAAGATAGAAATATTATATTATTTCCTTGGCCAACATCATTTAATGATACAGTCAGTTATAGATTCTATGTCATCTTTGATACTGGACAAAATAAAACCACACTTTGATGACTGCGGGCCTTAACTGCTCAACTCGGGTCTCCAGCAGCCGGTGGTCCCTCCAGTGGTGGATACTCCATTAATCCAGGCGTCCATGACGTCTTCTCAAGCTGTCCGAGGAACTGCTGCAACTTAATTCAACAAAACAGCCGTTCATGGTATGTGCACAACAATCTTCAGGTAGTTTTATATGACACCGAAATAGCTGTTGCTAATGTTCAGTAGCTAACTGCTAGCTCAACAGTTAGCAATAGCAAGATATCAGTTAGCTTTGAAATACTCCCCCCCCTGACACGAACATGGCGACCATAAGGCGATCAAACTCCGCACTATGTAAGCGAATTCAGAAACTTATACAAAATATTATATAATAAAAAAATATCGATTCCACCTATAGGAGACTTTAGAAGGAAACATCTTTAGCTTTTGGCGCCTTTATCTCTTCTTCGCACAGACACTGCAGCGCGTGCTGCTCAGTGCTGCCACCGGCGGCTACAAACCGCAACTGCACTGATACTTCAATGTCATGATGCCAAACATTAAATATTTAATTTATTAATATTTAAATATTTTAAAATCTGTATATTGACATAATATTTAAAAATACAAATATCCAAGTACTGGAAAAAAATCTCAAGGCACTTATTTGTGTTTAGACTTATCTGCGCAGGGTTAATCTCATTTGTAAAATGGTTTAAGCTGCAATAATGTGTTCAGGTTGTTTATCATGTTTGTTGATTTTTAGTGGTTCATCGTTACCACAACTCCAAACAACACAACCCTGTGGATTCAGTCGAGCCGGAGGAGGTCCTGTTTTTAAAGGAACAGGCAGTGACAGCAGAGGGAGAGGCAGTAGTCAAGTCCATTTACTATTGTTGCATTATACAAACAGGGAAATGAAAACAGCACAAAACCAACGAAAAAAAATAAACAAACTAAAATCTCTTTGCTTCACCCGAGTTATTTTACAGACAGAAACGCTCCTGAATCATGTAAGCGGCTGCACGTCCTTTAAACATGAGAACATTAGCTTTATAAACCCAGCTCTGCTGAAACTGCAGTTGGCACATTAAGATACAAACAGCAAAAACATAAATGAAGCTGAAATCTAAAGGCGGTGCTGCTTCGAATCCATTTCAATTCCCAAAGTCAGACTTATTGTTCAGTCTGACAGCGCAGGCTCCTGATGTCTAAGGATGTAGAGCAGGGACAACGGGTTCCGTCTAACATGACACAGATAACAAAACATTCATGAAAGGCAGAAACTAAATTCACTAGTCCCCCCGTCACAACGCAGACGCGGCTGATTGAGTGTCACACTTTTACCCAACTAAGGAAAAAATTAAACATACAACACGTACATGTTTACAGCCGATTAGCCCTCTGAACCACAGCCAGCTCCACTGTAACAGGAAGCTCTGCTCTTCCATGAAAACAGCGACATGCACAGAGAACGCGGCTCAAACGTGTCGGCCGTGTGACACAATAAGAATCTTTTCTTGTTTTTTTTTTTTAAAGGGAGCTCTCAGAATAAATGTTATCATGTGACTGCAGTCAATGATGTCATAGTTGTGTTTTTTGTTTTGTTTTCCAGAATTATTTATTTATTATTTTATATTTATTATTGCGACCCGAGGACCCGAGAACATTTTAAACTGACACGACGCGTTCAGGAACCATCAGAAGGTCTGACTGGTGGTGGGTTTGGGGGTTCAGAGGGTTTGGCTGTGGTACCCAAATGTAAAACAGACAATACAATTTTAAAAAATGAAATGAGAAGTGGAGACACTGGAGCATGTTTCCCCCTTTTTTAACGTCAGACCTGCAGCTGTTCTGCAGCCACAGAGGCTGAAACACAGCGATAGACGAAGCAGCTGAGAGCTCAGTGCTCCACAGCTCAAGAGAAACGAATATTAAACCTGCTGTTCAATGTTTTGAGGCTGTTCTCCATTATTTATTGTTCTTATCCAATCAATTCTACTCTGATGGACTCTCACTTTTCAGAGTCTCTGAGAATATTTCTGTATTTTTCGGCACATGTTTTGTTGAAGGGAAGCAGAGAAACATACGAGCACGCAGACACACGAACAGAAGCCTCGAAACATCCTACCACAAACTGCAGTCAAATAAAAAAATGACTCCATATCTTTGTTAAAAATGACAACAGAAATTAAAACTAGGAGACACATTGATCATTCTCAGATTCAGCGCACATGGCTTTGTTATGGCCTGCAGTGAGGGGAGGAGTAGCATTGAGGGTAGCACTTCCTGTTTGCCGTCTTCCAGCGAGGAAACCGAGCAGAGCCGCGTGTTATCTGCTGAAACGCTGGCAGAAGGCCGACCGAAGCGTTACCCTGATCTGTCCACAGAGCAGGTGGGTCTGAAGCAGAGACGACCTCCACCTTCACCTCTGCAGGCACACCGAGGCCTACGGGCTGCTGCCGAATATCTACCATGGAGCAGGCAGACAGCGCTTCCTACATGTGACAGTGGACTCGTTTTAAATACAGGTCATCCTCATCAGGAGCTAAAGGTAGTTTACTGGGTAAATTGGTGGGATTCCTCCTCCTCCTCCTCCTCCTCCTCCTTTTCTTCCCTGGTTGCTTTGCAGCTGCAAGCGTGCGGCTGCGGTCGCAGCCTCCCTGCAAGGATCCTGGAGGCCCTCACACCGCCGTGCAGCATCTGTTCTGGAAGAGCTGCTCAACAACCGAGGAGTCAGCCAGCGTGGAGGTGTCCCCCAGGTCCCGCTCGTTACAGGCGATTTTGCGAAGCACCCGCCGCATGATCTTACCTGCAGACAGAGACAGAGAGCAGAGGTGATGATGGTGCGTGAACGGTGAGGATCTACTTTCTTTGAGCACCAACAGAAACCAAATGAACGCCTGCACTGCACAACTCAGATTAATTGCACCTTAACTCCAGGGGTGCAGTGGCCAACATTACCAGATCTGGTCTTGGGCAGTCCTGGTGCATTCTGGATGAAGTCTGGTGTAGCGATGGCCCCAATCTTCTCCCTTACTGTGAAGACCAAACATGAACCACGTCACACTCACTTGTTTTTTTAAAAGCACTGAGCTTTCAGTGAGGACGTTTACGCTTCATCACCAGGAGTGAAATCTGTTTACCGACCTTGTCTTTTCAGTTCTGCCTCCAGCGTGCAGTTGTACGTCACTCCATCAGTCAGGCTGACAAAGCAGTAAAGGCTCTCCCCTTTGACCGGATGAGGTCGGCCCACCACGGCGGCCTCAGCAACGGCCTCGTGCTCCACCAGGGCCGACTCCACCTCTGCTGTACTCAACAGGTGACCTGGACAGAAACGCAGAGACAGGAAATAAATGGTCCAAAAACATGAATTACCTCCTTGACTGAAGTGCTGATGAACCTCAGTAGGAGCTACAGAGAATGTCTGACTGCGTCAGTCTTACCTGACACGTTCAACATGTCGTCTATCCTCCCCGTTATCCAGTAGTAGCCATCTTTATCCCTACGGCAACCTGCAGAACAAAAAAATCCATAAAGACAAAAGACAGTGAGGCACAAGAGGCAAACGTCTAAAGTCTTCTGAACACTTTGTGCACAACATCTCTCACCGTCTCCTGTGACGTAGTATCCGGGGAACTTCTTGAAGTAGGTGGTTTCAAACCTGGGATGGTTTCCGTACACTGTCCTCATCACTCCGGGCCACGGCTGTTTGAACACCTGAGTGACGGCACGAGCAGAACAAGTTTAAACAAGCACACCAGCCGTCTGATTAAAAGTCCCGCTAACGACTGTCGGGCTCCTGACCAGGTATCCTTCACTCGGCCCCTCCAGCTCCTCACCCGACTCATTCAAAATGGCCGGCACCACTCCGAAGAAGGGGAACGTCTGCAGGGACAGAAAAGAACAGACATACATGCATTTCCATTAAAAAACCTGACAGAATGTAAAACCAGCCATGATTTTCTGCTGCCCTCTCTGAGCTCTGTAACCATGAAGTCGAAACACTGTGTGACTCACCGCAGAGCCAGGTTTCATGGGCGTGGCTGCAGGTAAAGGTGTCAGCACATGTCCTCCCTGAAAGATTAAAACAGGAGCCAGTGTTAGACGTTGTTCACCAGGGGGCAGCAGAGTTCAGTCTGATGTGTTTCCTTTGACTCACCGTCTCCGTCTGCCAGAACGTGTCTACAACGGGACACCTTTTGTCTCCCACCACGTTGTAGTACCACTGCCAGGCCTCGGGGTTGATGGGCTCTCCCACCGTCCCCAGAACCTTCAGAGACTCTCGTTTGTACCTGCGGACGGACAGAAAGGCGGTCATGTGACGGTGAAGGTGGTGTAGCTGTACAGGACACAGACAGAGCTGAGGGTTCGACTCACTTCTGCACCGGCTCGCTGCCGAACTTCATCAGCATCCTGATAGCGGTTGGAGCCGTGTAGAATTTGGTGACCTGATATTTATCCACAATCTCCCACATGCGACCCACGTCCGGGTAAGTGGGCAGGCCCTCAAACTGAAACACACACGGCCTTCATCAAGACCCTGAAGGTGTAACGCTTCGGTTTCATGAGGATGCTTGAATGTTATATCAGTGTTCCACACAAACAGAATGAACAACATGATGTCAGATGGTCCTGTACAGCTGCCCAGCAAACCTCAGAGTCTGAATCCTGGGAACTCAGAAAACGTCCTCCAGAAACAATGTATGGCCTCAAAATACAAAATACAATGAGGACTAATCACAAAAATATTCAGTGACATAAGTGAGGTGAGGAAACAGCACCGAGTCTGTTATGAATGTGAATGACGTCAACAATCAGTGGCTGTCTTGGTCAGTATCATAGGGATACAGTGCCACCCTGTGGCCAAGTTTGGTAGCAGTTTAAATAGTGTTTGCTTCCCTTCCCCCATAGATTCTCCTGCACGGTAAGACAAACGCAGATATTAGTTGTTTACTTGTACATATTCACATACTGTCAGGAGAAAATAAGTGGTTCACCTGGTCTCTGCCTAATCTGTTTCTTCACTTTGCTCTGTGTCAGAAAAGCGACAAGTGATCTGAATCCTGACGAGTGGGATGAGGTAATTATATCAGTTTAATTGTCTAAATGTTATGTACAGTTTGAGTTTGGCCTATCTGTGCACACATGTTGTTCAGCAGCGTAGTTTTGTTTAATCTCTGCAGTTTCCACGGTGCTTATGGTGCTCTCGATGCTAAAGGTATTCGTGGTGCTACGCCAATAAACTCCAAACACCTGCCGAGGCTGCGTCTCATTCCTTGAATGTAAAGCGCCGTTAGTGTCAACGTGACCAGATTACAAAATGGAAAACGTGGCTTTATGTCTACGATGAGCC
>NC_041028.1:1632500-1671821 GCF_900634625.1 Parambassis ranga | reverse complement strand
GAGGAGCCTCTTCTTCTCCTCTCTGGAAGCACCTCACAATCAGCACTGCACTCAGAGAGGCGGAGTGTAGAGGGGAGGAGAGAGGAGGAGGAGGAGCGAAGCCTGCTCCTCTGAAGACTTGGTCTGAACCTGGTGAAGCTCCAGGAGCTTTGATTGACGGGTGCTCCGGCCACTTTCGTTATAACAAATTAAAAGATGATGAACAGTGACTCCCTGATTCGCAGACAGACGCTTTGGTTTGTCGCAGATTTTCTTTTGTGGAGTCCAGTGAGCGTTTTTGTGTTTGTTTTGTTTTTTTGACTTTTCCCCGAATGACTGAAAGAAAAGAGAAGACTGACGCTGAGGGGCGAAGTATAAGAAAATGTTTTGTTAAAAAAAAATCAAAGGAGCGTTTTTTGCTTTTTGTGTGCTTGCTTGTATAAAGGCTCTGTGTCCTATAGCACCCCCCCTACACACACACACCCCCAGTCCCCACCCCTTCGACCCAGGGAGCAACTTGCTACTTATGCATCCAAGACGCCATTTTGACCACCAGGAAATACCTCAGATCAGACCTGCCAATTCCACCGTTCTGTCTCTGACACACACACACACACACACACACACACACACACTCTACAGGTGAATAGTAACATCACCACCAGAAGCCAGTTTACTTCACACCTGATGTCCTCGAGGTTTCTGTTGGGAGACTTTATTCCTGAGGATGGACTGAAGCGTCGGGCGTGTTCGTGTGCTGCTGTATATAACCACCGTGAAACACTTGAGAAGAATCAGAGCTGACAGGAGTGTGTTCCTCCTTCAGAGGAGGGGAAGGTGTGTGTGTGCTGACAGGGTGGGGGGGGTTGTATATGTTGACTAACGTGGCAGTTTGACCTCCCACCTCTACTTTTTACAAACGCCAACGAAACCTCAGCTTTGTTTTGTTTACCCCCACCACCCTCCTCCTCCTCCTCCTCCTCCTTCCATTGGACCTACTGTACACTTCTTCTTCATGGACCTAAACACCCTCCTCTTCCTCCCGTCCTCTCGGGTTTCAGAGGATGAGGAGGGCAGCTCCGTCTGTGTTTGTCTGTTAAACTCTGAGATTGCCATTACTATTGTTCTTATTGTTCTTATTATTATTATTATTATTATTATTACTACTATGATTATAATGATGAACTTTCATGTTGCTGCTGCTATTCAAAAAAACCGGACCTTCTGCCATAGACCTGAAACCTCAACAACCCGGGCGTCAGCTAGCCGCTGAGGCCCGTGGAAGAACCTGACCGACCGCCTGCAGCCTCAGAGTGAAAACACAAGAGCGCAGGAGAACCTGGTGAACACACCCTGCTGTCGCACACCGGCCGGTCGGCTGGGTTTGTTTGTTTCTGCTTCATAGGGCTCGATTCCTGTTGTGTTTGTGACTTTCTTACTGTGAAGCTTTGTTTTCACCTGGTTTCTTTACGTACTGTTAATCCTCTGGAGGGATGTGTTCGCAAACACACCACACTTTAACCTCACTCACAGTCCGGTGTGGAACACTGACTGAAGCTCTTTGTTTTGGCTGAAACATTTGTGAACGACTCGCTGTAGAAGGAAATGGGAAGTTGGAGATTTAGAAGTAGATGTCAGGTTGTGTTGTTTCAGTTGTTGGCTCGGCGAGCTGCACGGCCTCTGGTGTGCATGTCCCCCCGCACAGAGACAAACCAGAGAGGCTCTGCTGAAGGAGCAGCACGACATTTTGGGAAATACTGTGGTGGTTATTTTGTTTTCTTGATTTAAAAAAAAAAAGCAGTCACTTGGCTTAGCAATTAGCCTAGCTTAGCATAAAGACTCAAAAGCTGCATACTTGAAGGATGAGGTCTAAAGAGGCCACGCAGACATGCAGCCTGAGGTCTCGCTGAGACCTGTGTCACCACCTGTTGCCTAGCAACCCTGACAGCTACAGGTGTACTCGTTTCTGGAGCTCCTATTCTGTGTTCAACATGAAAGTGCCAAAAACTGCAGTTCCTTCAGTGTCCACATGGCTTCAAATGTGAGTTAATCCCCACAGACACAAACAGCATAGTCTGGGATATACCCACAGAAGTCTCTTGTTTCTAAGCTAAGCTAAGCTAAGCTAAGCTACCTGTCTCCTAGCTGTAGCTCCGTTGTTAGCACTCAGACACGACAAAGAAGAGACAGGAGATGTTTCCCAAAGTGTGTGTGTGTGTGTGACTCCTCCTTTGTTTGTGGAGTTGTGTTGTTGATTTTTGTTGCCACCTCTTGAGTTTTATCTTTTGTGTGGTTTATTTACCCGCCACAACAGAAACAACAGAAAGAGAAAATGTGACTGTGGTCCTCCGGAGGCGCTGCTCCGTGTGCTGTGCTCTCTACTGTGGTCCTTCTCAGTCTGTCACTGTAATTTGCCTCACTGAGCGAAGCAGCGTCATCTGTGATTGAAGGGAGAGGCGCTGAGTGGTGTGAGGAGGGTCCCCCCCCCACCCCCATGAGTGGAGGAAGAGGCGGCGTGTGTGTGTGTGTGTGTGGTGTTTTGTATGCAGTTGATAATCATTCACTGGTCTTTAGCTGGTTTGTTATTGTGTGACAGTAAATCTGGCAGAGGACGAAGACGAAACCCTTCCACAGTTTCCTTCATGTGCAGCGTCCAGGTGGAGTTTCAAGCTGTTTCACTATAAATCACATCAAAAATGGAAGTATCTTTGTTTCTAATCACAACGTGGGAAGCTCTGATTGACGTGTCGTCGGATGACAAACACCAGAAAAATATGCAAAACAAAACAAAGACGTGAAGAGAAGGAGGGGTGATGAGGTCACAGGGTGGGAAAGTAGTTCCGGGCCTCAGAGAAATCAGACATCCTGCTGAGGGTACAATCAGGTTGTAGCGTCTTGTTGTGAACGTGTTGTGTTTGTGACGGCAGCGGCCCGTCCTGCTCTTCTCCTGTTTGATCCTCACTGTGCTCTCAGATACCAACACCTTGAGACGCCTGGACACCCTGGACGCCTCAGTCAGACCTCAGCCTGAGGTCACACACAGCAGCACAGGGAAGCCGGCCTCTGATTGGCCGATGTTTGATTTCTGGTCAGTTTTAATCTTTACACAGTCATGTGATCTGATTGACATCTTAAATGTTTCATACAGACATGAGAAGGCCAAAACTGAGAGGTAGGAATGAAACGTTTACTTCCTGGTTGGTGTCTGGTTGTGAAAGTGAAATTCTGCAAATTATCTTTCTATAACCATCAGTGACGTCACGAGGAGCCACTTCCCAGCATCCTCCGTTCTGATTGGACACAGCAGCAGAGCCCCTATAGAGAGATATATGTGAGGACTCCGGCTGCCATGGAGGGAGGAGCTCCTGTCCCCATCGGTCCTAATCTGAACGGACCAATCAGCAGCCGTTAGCAGCATGCTAGTGTTTTATAGGCTAAATCAGCTTCAGCTGTCAGAAAGACCAGAGGACATCAGTCTGTTTACATTCAGCTCTGATACATGATCAATATAAGTAATTACACAGATGAGGACTGTGTCACAGCGCCCTCTAGGTGAATAGCTATTCAAGGAAAATGTTTTTGTGTTGTGTAAAGAACCAGAAAAAACAAACACCAGGACATGCTCCTCCTCCAGTTTTGGTCCTCTCATGGATGCAGTGTGTCTCGGAGTGTTTCGGTCTGATCCGAGCTGACCCGGTGCAGCGTCTGTTCCTCCTCCACCTCCTTCAGAAATCACACACTGACACACTGCTGCCGTTCTGAGACCATCAAAGCTCCAAAACATGCAAAGAAATGACAGAACTCCTGCCTCCACACCAACGGCTGGCGAGTTTAAAAACAGTTTCACCTCCAGTCCTTCCATTTTCTCTGGACTGTGAGTCCTAAACTAAAATATGAAAAAGGTGGCGAGGTTCCCGTTGCGGATTTTCCTCCTCTTCCTCCCCCTCCTCCTCCGTTTGGCTGACGGCTGCGGGCCTCACCGATGGACAGGCTGGCAGGTTGAAGCCAGAACAGCACCAGGAAAGAAAAAAAGCAAATGACAATCTGTAGAAAGGTGTAATTTGCTCACTGTTTGATTTCCGTCCCTCCTGTCCACACAGACCAGGAGAATAATCCCAGTGGTTTAGCCATAATCAATCCAGAACCCCTCCTCTTCCTCTTCCTCCTCCTCCTCCTCCAGCCAACATCTCCACCGGCCGACACATTTCTATCTGATTTATATTTTTTAGTAGTACATGATTATTATGATCAATGGTCTTACTCTCATTATTTTATAGATATATTTTGTAGTGCAGTAAAGTCTTTTTTTACAGATATTTTGTACAATACTCGGACAGCTTCACTCTGTATGCCTGCAGTATACTGCACATTCCAAACATGGATGTCTCCAGGCAGCGGACCTGAGCGCCATCACTTCCTGTCATCAGACTCACAGAGGCTCCTCTGAGTACAGGTCTGCTGCTGATCTAAACCTGGCCGCCGCGTCCCTCCCTGACCTTTGGGTTACCTCAGGTGACAGGCAGCAGGGTCTCTGGTATGTGGGGCCTCCGGTCAGCCACACAAAGGGGGGACACCTGCAGTGACTCATGGTGTCTGTAAACCTCTTGTCCTGCTGCAGGACTTTAAAGACCAGGAGTCTCGGCTCATCTTCGTCCTCGTCACAGAAACCAGAAAGGTGTGAGTGTGTGACACAGAGGCCTGTTAGCTTAGCTTAGCTTAGCTTAGCTTAGCTTAGCTCAAAACAACCTCTGGGGGAAAAACAACTCTCCGCTGAAGTTAAAACATGTTAACAGACTTGTTGTGTCGGGTTTTTGTGGCCAAATTTGTGTGGTTTTATTCTCATACTGATTTTGTCTGTGCAGTAACCAATCATATGCGCTGGTCTGGTTACCACGGTAACCAATAAAACGGAGGAGAAGCTTGTCGTAGGCGGTAGAAGCAGCTCTAAATGCTGCCGGTGAGAGCTGGTTGGTTTATTGATGTTGTTGCCATGGAAACAAAAGCCAGACAGTGTGGGGACGATGAGTTCCTCAGAGCCTTCGTGACAAAAGCCAGGCAGCCCCCACTCTTTCCATTCTTTATGCTAAGCTAAGCTAATCACAGGCAGTGTGAAGCGGAGGAGGTCTTGATGTCTTGATGTTGGCTGTGATGCCGGTCAGGTCCCTGCAAGTCTTTAATCAGTCCGGTCAGGATCACATAAACACACAATTTTTTTTTAACCACGATGTACAGCGACGAAACAAAAATGGCCTCCTGAGCCGTTTTATCAGATTATTTTTCTGTGGTTCTTAGAATCCTTTGTTTGATCTCCTCTCTCTCTCTCTCTCTCTCTCTCTCTCTCTCTCTCTCTCTCTCTCTCTCCGCCTCCCTCTGTCCGGACTCTTGATTGTCTCTCTCTGCTGCCGGGCCTTTGTTCCTACAGTAAAAGCCTGTGAACCTGTATTTTCCTCATGATTTGACTCAGTGGAAGTGTGATGTTTACATGTACAGATTTTTGCGATTCTTTCTGCTCTTGTTTTCGTTCCCTCTTTCTCTCTCTCTCTCTCTCTCTTTTTGCCCTCCATCCTCCTGTTTTGAGTTTTTCTGACTCCGTCCTCACACTCTGAAGGGAAACGGGACTGAACACAGGTATCACTGTTTCACACACGAGCCTGAGGGGGGCGACATCTACAGAGGATTAGGACCACTGTATGATGGGTTTTTTTTGGGGGGGGGGGATTACGACTTTTTCACAGATTTTTTTTTTCCTCTGTCAGATTTTGTGAAGAGATGGTCTGAATCACTTTGTTAGCGCTGAGTTAGCATCTGTGTGTGTTGGATGCCCGGTGAAGAATCCCGCGCTGACATGAAGGACGGTGCGGCGCCCCCTGTAGGAAAGGGGAGGGGAGGGGAGGGGGGAGTGTAGTTGTGTGTTTGTTTCGGGCTGACCTTTGACCTCTCAGCACACAGAATCACAGCGATCCGGTGGAGATGACTCCTCAGTGAATGATAAGCCATTAACAGACCCGGTGTGTCGGGTCTTTTAGTCTATTAGTATATTTAGCAAAACTAAAACTGCAGATGACAAAAACTTCAACCTCAGGAAAAAAAAAAACAAAAAACAAGGACATTGCTTTTGTAAAAACTCGTCTGACTGAAGGCCCACCCCCTCTCTCTCTTTGATACCATATAAATTCTATCAGAAGTTCTTTTTATATTTATTGTGTTTATGATTCTATATAACCGTGGATACCTTTTTTCCAGTACCTGTGGCTGAATATTTTGATTCTTTAGAAAAGTGTTGATAATATATGTGAAACAAAAAGATTGAGGAAAAAAAAAAGAGAAAAGAAATCGAGGCTTATTTTTATTTTATTTGTTTGTTGGGGTACGGATGCGTTTCTTTATCCTAACAATGAGAACATATCACTCTGGTCCATGACAAGGAAACCAATGATTGAAAACTGAGCTTTCTTTTGTGTGCTGTCACTGCTGACATGTTTCTGGACAGAAAAATGTGACCATTCAGTTTATTTTGTTCTTTGTTTGTTTGTTTCCTCCTGAGCTGTACGTCACAAAGCTAAATATACTAATAAAAGGTGTGCTATCTATCAAACAGGCCTCTGCTCCTCCCTGGATGTTCAATGGAGTAGCTGTGCTCATTTACAAAAGTGGCGTCTCCAGAAACTGTTCCACAGCTCTGGCGGTGCCATCTAACCTGCCCCCACCCTCAGGCTGGCTCCTGACCTCCTCCTCCATGTTAGAGAAGATGCTGCCGTCCAAAGCTGTAAATCAGGCTCACAGTGCGGCTGGTGGACCACGGTGGACCCCTCTTGTTGCTGGACTGACAGCTACAGGAGGACAGGTTCAAAGGTTCTCCTGCTGTCCCATCAGTTGCCTCAGCGGCCTTCTTTTATCTTGTGACCCATTAGAGGGCCTCAGTCCCTAGTTTGGGAACCGCTGGACTACATTTAAAATATACAGTGTATAGAAGCAGAACCTTCAGCCAACCAGGCACAGGTTGAGGTTGTTGATAAAACTTTTATATACTTCAACCTGTGTGTGTGTCTGTGTGTGTGTGTGTGTGTCTGTGTGTCTGTGTGTGTGTGTGTGTGTCTGTGTGTCTGTGTGTGTGTGTGTTATTAAAACATGGAGTGTAAACCTTCAGTACTGTTATCTGTTCATCAATAATTAATCACTTCCTCTAAGTATTTAGAAGCTTTATTTATTGATCATGTGATCGTGTTTGAGGAGACGTGCTGAAGCTTCCAGTTAATTTTTTCATGATTTGTTTATGGATTAATTGATTATTTCAAATCCATAACAGATAAAACCACAAACTACTTTATGTAGAAAATGAAACCAAAATAATCATGACGGTTTGGGTGGAGCTCTCTCTCTCTCTCCTCCCTCCTCTCTCTCTCTCTCCCTCTCTCTCCCTCTCTCCCTCTCTCTCTCTCTCCCTCTCTCTTTGCCTCCCTCTCTCTCTCCCCCCCTCTCTCTCCCTCTCTCTCTGCCTCCCTCTCTCTCCCTCTCTCTCTCTCTCCCCCTCTCTCTCTCCCTTCCCCCCCTCTCTCTCTCTCTCTCCCTCCCTCTCCCCCCCTCTCTCTCTCGCACACACCCCTCGGTTCCGCCCCCTCGTCAGTACGCAGGTGTGCGCGCAGCAGGAGGTGTGACGAGCGCCAAACCCAAACTTTCTCCGCTGGTTCCGCGCTGCTGCTGCTGCAGCTTCACCTTCAGCTCTGCGGCTTCTCGGCGGACGGTCCGCGGCTGAACGCGCTCTCCTCCACCTCACCATGGATTAACGCTTCCTCCGCAGCCATGCTCACCGTTCACACCTTGGTTCCAGACGCCGAGTCCTCGCAGGGAACCGATCTCGCTCGGATGGCCTCCGTCCCCGTTTCCGCATTCCCGCAGCCGCCGTGCGCACTGCAGGCGCGGAGCTCAGATCCATGATCTCAACAGAAAAAACCGGTTCCTCCGGCTAATCTACCAGCGCCGCTGCTGGTGCAGTATGTGTGCAGGCAGAGGAGGGAAGGCGACCCGGAGGACTGAACGGCTGCTGACCGGAGGCTGGAAGAGGCCGCTGTCTGTGGACTGACCCGCTCCGCAGCCCCCCCATCGATCGGTGGAAAGGACAATACCGAGCCGCCGCCGAGCCCCTTCATGACCCGGGATGGAGAGCTGCTGTCGCTCCTGTATGCCGTGTCTGAACCGGCTCTGGAACTGGGTATGGCCCGACTTCCGCTACCCAAACGTCCCCAACAACAACAACCATGTCATCGCCAACCCGGCGGTGGTGCACTCGGCAGAGATCCGCACCGTGTCCGGCGACATCCGCGTCCCGTCGCCCAAGAAGCGGCCGGTGCAGCTGTACGCGGCGCTCTTCGACTTCCAGGCCCGAAGCGACGACGAGCTGACGGTGAAGGAGGGGGACAAGCTGTCGGTGATCGAGAAGCGGGGGGAGTACGTGCTGGCCAAGAAGCTGACCGGGTCTCTGGAGTCCGGACTGATCCCGGCGAACTACGTGGCGCTGCTGCAGGACGAGTTCGCCAAACATAAGTGAGTGTTTCTTCTTCTGCTGCTTCATTATGACCCGCAGAGCTCCGAGTGGACTTTAATCTGCTGATCCAGACCGGGCTGAGGGCCAAACCCGGAGCCTGAGTAAATATTTGGAACATTTCGGTGACATCCTGGAAGTTAGAGCTGTGACCTGATCCATCAGTGACAGGGTGACTGGGCAGATGTCTGATCAATGGTCGTTTTTAGTCATTGATTTGTACAGTTTTTAACATTTTTTAGATTTGTTCCATGTTGAGTTTTTAGGTTGTGACTCAGTGACGTCAGCAGGAGACTATCAGACACACATATGACCTGAAGATCCTCTAAAATATGATTAGATTAGGATGACTTATTCTGACTTTTAAAGGCCCTCTAATAATGTTTAGTTTTAATATTAAGTTCATCAATATTGATTTATTTCAGTTTAAATTCCCTTCATCATCATAAGCTCTGCACAGTTTAATGAGTAACAGTTTGGACAGTGTGGACAGCTTCAAATGTTTGACGGTCGGTCCGTTCTCTCCAGAGGTGACAGCAGAGGTGGATGTTAGCCAGGGATCATCTTCTGTCCTCCTCTGGTCCACCATCGTCCCCATCCTGCCTCGTCTTTGGCCAATATGGCACCAAATGCTCTGTTCTGACCAGAATCCATGTGACTATGACAGAAGAGTTAAAATGTGGCTTGATATAAGACAGAGAGGTTCAAATGAAGAGAATGTCATGTGTTTAACGCCTGGTCATGATCCTGAAGGATCCTGAAGGACCCGAGTCTGTCAGAGACCAGCGGCCCGTCTCATCCTCTGTATTTCCATGTTTGTGGATGTTTGTCTGCCTAGATTTTACTTGACGTGTTGGGCTCATCATTAACTTCTGTAAGAAACTGATGGAAGGTTTAGAGAGCTGAGAGTTGATCAAAGCTTCACGCTGTCAGTCTGTTGATCAATCGGCCCTGTCGGCTCACACTGACACCGCTCAGCCGTCAGGAGCTCTGCACAGAGACGAGCAGCATCCTGCTGCCGCTCAGCCCGGTGTCTCTGTGCTGGATGTGCAGCTGCAGCTCCTCCATTATTCATTCAGCTGCCTCAGGTTTCAGCAGTCTGTCCGTCTCTCTGTCTGTCTGCGATGATGCTGACCCAACACTGACTCCATGTGTCCTCAAACACACCACACACACACACACTGTGTTGGTCTCAGGACATCATGATGTTTCAGTCTGTTTTTTTTAGAGCAACAAAAGATAAAACATTCAGCGTTCTTATAAATAACCGCCGCTGCTCTGATCTGAGATATTTAGGACACGTTTAGAGATGTAAACGGATGTTTTAACTCGTTTACTGTCAGTCTGTGTTTCTGCAGCAGATCAGACAGCAGCTCACATCAGAGACATTAAAGGAGAAGCATCACTTGATTTAAAAACACCAGACAGATCATCAGAGCTTCACTTTTACTTCCTTAAATTCAAACGCAGCTCATTCTGTTATCAGGAATCAGCAGAGTTATTGTGATCATGCAGAGACAAACATCAGTCTACAGTTTCAGTGGTGCGTTCAAGGACAGTGGGACATTTTTTATGCCTCTGCAGAAAGAAGGAGCAGGAGTTCCACTCAAAGTAATTTGACCTTTGACCCCCAGAGGTCCATCAGTCTGTGTTTCCTCCTCCTCACGGAGGCCGAGTGGTCCCAGCAGCATGGAGTCCTGCTCCTCTATAGAAACCATCATGGCTACAGGCAGAGAGCAGTCAGACACGTCTGTTTCCATACAGCCGAGCAGGACATGCTGCATATTCTACTGTTTACATTTGTGCAGCCTTTACAAACAGATCTTACTCTCAGCAGCTGCAGGAAGCTGCAGATCGGCCAGATGCTCTCTGAATGTTGGTCATGTGACCGCTGCTGAGCCCATCATGGCTTCCTGCTGGGTGCTGAGAGCAGAACGCTTAGAATCCATGATGCATTCAAGGACCTTTGGATAGTCTGGTGTAACGTTGAGGGGGGTAAACACAAACGTCTGTCTTGCTGTGACACTTCATGGGGCTCATGTGCTGTTGTACAGTGAAAAAATGAAAAGTGTTATTGTTTATAGTAACAGTGTGTTAGCAGCTTCTTGTTGAGGGTATAGTCATGTAAACAGTGTGTGTGTGTGTGAGAGAGAGAGACAGAGAGAGAGAGCCGGTTTTGTCTTCAGACTGTGTGTGAAGGTGCAGTTTGTGAGTTTCTGTGAAACCTGAGCGCGGCTCCGCCCTCACAGGAGGACTAAAGTAAATACAGGCCGGTTTCTGACGGGCGCGCTCAGCAGCTGAGCGGCATTTAACCCTCGGGCGTCATTGTGGACTTTTTTGTCCACTTGGTAATTTTTGCCTCTTCACCTGGCCGCCATTTTATCTGTGTTGGTGCATATGGCACATTTTTTTGTAACAAAGACTCTCTCTAGACACATTTCAGAATTCCAATGTAAATGTTTCTAATACATCACCAGAACGTGGTGAAACAAATGTACTTACTGCCCTTTTGTGTCATTCGGGGACAAAAACGTCCACTTCCAAAAAACTGCTATAAAAACTGAACAGATTCATGTTTTTTTTCTGCTTTTTTCTGCATAAATCTGTTAAACAACTTCAGCCCTGCTCAGAACGACCAAACATTAAATCATTCTGAGGAATTTAATGGCTGCTTTTAGTGGTGAACAGTAGAAAATGTCACATTTAACTATTTGTCTCAAAAATGAAACCCTTACATCAAGAAACACATGGTTATATGTTGTTATAGCTATGATATTAAAAATGTAGCATTATAATAGGAGTTAATGGGACCAAAGTGGAAAATACCATTTTAAACTGCTGCTACACAAAAACTAATAATGCATCAAACTCAATATTTTGGTTAATCTTTGACCTATCCATGACAGATATAAATATAACGCCTCAGCCACCTAACTTTTGTTTTGTGGAAAATAACTTGTTTTTTGTGTTTTCTTCATAAAACATTACTGTGACATCAAGTAATCAAACTGGCATTCAAAGGGTTAACCCATTATAACCCTATGCATGAAATCCTTGTAATTTCATCATTACATTACTGCAGGGTTAAATTCCTCAGAATGATTTAATGTTTGGTCGTTTTGAACAGAGCTGAAGTTGTTTAACAGATTTATGCAGAAAAAAAGCAGAAAAATATGAATCTGTTTTTTGGATGTTTTTGTCCACGAATGATAGAAAAGGGTCGTAAATTAAAGTGTGTCTGTGTGTGTCTGTGTGTGTGTGTGTCTGTCTCTGTGTGTGTGTCTGTGTGTGTGTGTGAGTGTCAGTGTGTGTGTCCTGTGTCTATGTGTGTGTGTCTGTGTGTGTGTCTGTCTGTCTGTGTGTCTGTCTGTGTCTGTGTCTGTCTGTGTCTGTGTGTGTGTCTGTCTGTCTGTGTGTCTGTCTGTGTCTGTGTGTCTGTCTGTGTCTGTGTGTGTGTGTCAGTGTGTCCTGTGTGTGTGTCTGTCTGTGTCTGTGTGTCCTGTGTCTGTGTCTCTGTCTGTTTGTGTCTGTGTGTGTGTGTCTGTCTATGTGTGTGTGTGTGTGTGTGTGTCCTGTGTCTGTGTGTGTGTCTCTGTGTGTCCTGTGTCTGTGTTTGTGTCTGTGTGTGTGTGTCTGTGTGTGTGTCAGCCTGCAGAGTGATGTGTGTGTGACACATTCCTTGTGTCCCTTCCATTCATGTCTCTTTGTGCGTCGTCTGTCTCAGGTGGTACTATGGGAACATAAACCGGGTGAAAGCTGAGAAGCTGCTGCTCGCGTCCCAAAACAAAGACGGCTCCTTCCTGGTTCGCATCAGTGAGAGTCACAGCGATGAGTACACGATCTCTGGTAAGAAGCATCTCCACCCACACCCACCTCTGCCCCTCACTGCGTCACTTCCTGTTATTTCTTGCTCCATCTTCTTCCTGTGGCTCTCAGTGCGTGGCGGCCATGATGTTACAGCAGAGGGAGGAAAAGGTGCTGAGCTCAGCTGAGTGTTCGTTAGGGCCAGAAGATCAGATTTATTTGCTGTGATCGATTATTAATGATCATCCTGGAGTCCACTAATATGTTGTTGAGGTGACACGTTGTGCCAAATGTTCCCCACAATGTGACACCTTAACCCTCATGGACTGTTCGCAAACACCCTAATGTGTTGTTCGGGACAAAAACGTCCCCTAACTTTAACGGTTTTAAAAATATATCAGATAAATATTTTTTGAATTTTTTTTGCATAGACCTTTTAATTAACTTCAGTTCTGATCAACAGTAGTGAAAAAATCATTTTCCCCCAGGATTTTAACCCTTTAATCACCAATTTTATAAGGGGTGGTGCTGAAAATTGGAAAAAAAACACACAAAATGGCTCATTTTTAATAGAAAAGGTGAATGTGGACTGGATTCTTTTTAACCTTTATTACAGTCTTGGTCATGTCAAACATCAGTAAAAAAATTGACTTCATTGCATTATTAGTTTTTGCACAGCACTGGATTTTCTTTTTTTCTCCCATTTTGTCCCATAGACTTACATTATAAACACACTTTTTTTGACTGCACAGCCATGGCACTACATAATCATGCATTCTTGATTGTTGGTGGTTTACCCTGTTGGTAGGAGGTAACATTTGTGATTTTTACAGTTAACAACTTCATGACCATATTAATATGGTCATGAAGTTGTTAACTGTGATTTTTACAGTAAAAATCCTGGGGAAATGATTGTTTCACTACTGTTGATTAGAACTGAAGTTAATTAAAAGGTCTATGCAAAAAAATTCAAAAAAATGTTTATCTGATATATTTTTAAAACCGTTAACCATCGTTGTCCCGAACAACACATAAGGGGGTAAAATTTGCCCACAGTGTACTGTTGACCTATGAAAAATTTTAAAATCATATTAACAAAATTTATGTAAAATTAAGCAAAAATGATTATATTTGTTCACATATTGACAAAGTTATGGCCAAAATAAACAGAAAAATTTCTCTCAGAGGACAAAAATGTCCCGAACAGTCCATGAGGGTTAATTAAAGTTCATGCCTTTAAAACGGAAGCTACTGAAGAGTATTCATATAAAATATAAGAAGCCGTGTTCGTGGAAATATTAATATAAAATAAATATGTCATTATTCCATTGATACCATGGAGTAACACTGTGAGTTTATTAAAGGGGCGTGGCTTCAGCTGTTCACTGCCCTAAAAGAGGAAGAATTCCACACAGAGAGGATACAACGAGGATTTATTGATCGATACAGTGTCACTGTGATTGATTAGAGAGATTCTTCAATAGGCTGCTTATCAGTTAGATCAGATCTACGTCCACACACGTCCGGTTTATCTCAGCTCCACCTCAGATGGACTCCAGAGGCCTGGGTATCACAGGGCCTCCTCCCCTCCACCTGCTTTCTTAGTGCTCCTCCTCTCTCTCCTCCTCTGATGTCACCATCTTGTCTCTACTCCACCTATCGCTCCCCCCTGCTCTCTCTCTCTCCCTCTCTCTCTCCTCCTCTTCTTCAAGGTCCTTCAGGTCTCGGGGGGGGGGGGGTGCTTCTCCTCCTGAAATATGCATCATCAGGACTGTGTGTGCATGCAGGCCTTTCATTTATGGCACATGTTTGTGTTACAGTACAGTATGTGTTTGTGTGTTTGTGTTACAGTACAGTATGTGTGTGTGTGTAGCAGCCTGTGTCTGGTTACTTTGCTTTTAGTCACAGCTCCATACAGGCAGGCTGTTATCTCGGCCTTCAGGCCTTTGTCGGAGCAGCGGGTGTTTTCAGTAGATCACATGACCTTAAACAGGAACAGGCTGCCTGTAGATCTGTGCGGATCGAGCTGTTTGATCTGACTGAGTGTTTCAGCACCTGAATGAAGACTCGTGTGTTTTTGTCTCCGTCCCTTCCAGCCCGCAGCGAGGGGAAGGTGTACCACTTCCGGATCCAGCGCTCCTCCATCGGAGCGTACTTCGTCTCAGATAAGATCTCCTTCGCCACGCTGGGGGAGCTCATCTCCTACTACCAGAAAAACCCCCGCCTGGGAGTCCCCCTGGAGGAGCCCTGCGCCCAGCAGGTAGGACACACACTTTATTTCTGTCCATGTGAGGTCATGTGAGGTCATGTGAGGTCATGTGAGGTCATGTGAGGTCAGTGTTACAGGAGCAGGTTCAGGTCATGTTGAGATGAGATTTATTCACCGATGGTCTCTGTGCAGGTTTGACTGAGCTCAGTGTTAAAGTAACAGGAGGAAAAACAGAATCTGCCGCAGGGTTCGTTCTGTGTCATTTATTATGAAAAACTGTAAAACCTTTAAAGAACAAAACAAGAAGAATCATCAACTGCTGTGATCAGGTTTTTGTCTACGAGGAGGAGGAGGAAGAGGAGGGAGAAGAGGAGGAAGAGTTCTTCTTCTCTTGTTCTTCCTCTTCCTCCTCTTCTTTTCTTCCTCCTCTTCCTCCTCCCCTTCTTCCTCGTCCTCCTCCTCTTCTTCTTCCTCCTCTTCCTCGTCTTCCTTTTCCTTGATTAGGAGGGAAGAGGAGGAGCAGGAGGAGGAAGAAGGGGAGGAGGAAGAGGAAGAAGAGCCTCCCCCTCTACTTCTTCTTCCTCCTCCTCCTCCTCTTCTTCTTCCTCCTCTTCCTTTTCCTCGAGTAGGAGTGAAGAGGAGGAAGAGGAGCAGGAGGAGGAAGAAGGGGAAGAGGAGGAACGAGAGCAGGAGCAGGAAGAGGAGGAGGAGGAGGATGAAGAGGAGAAGGAGGAAAAGGAGGAGGACGAGGAGGAGGCTCTTCTTCCTCCTCCCCTTCCTCCTCCTCTTCCTCCTCCCCTTCTTCCTCCTCCTGCTCGTCTTCCTCTTCCTCGAGCAGGAGTGAAGAGGAGGGGGAAGAAGAAGAAGAGGAGGAAGAAGAAGAAGAAGAGGAGGAGGAAGAGGAGGAGGAAGGGGAGGAGGAAGAAGAGCCTCCTCCCCTTCCTCCTCCTTTTCCTCCTCCTCCTCCTCTTCTTCCTCCTCTTCTTCTTCCTCCTCTTCCTCGTCTTCCTTTTCCTCGAGTAGGAGGAAGAGGAGGAGGAGGAGGGTTATTTTCCTCTTCCTCTTCTTCTTCCTCCTCTTCTTCTTCTTCCTCTTCCTGCTCCTCCTCTTCTTCCTCCTCCTGCTCCTCTTCCTCCTCTTCTCTCCTACTCGAGGAAAAGGAAGAGGAGGAAGAAGAAGAGGAGGAGGAAGAGGGGGAGGAGGAAGAAGAAGTAGAGGGAAATTATTATTATTATTATTATTTCCCTCTACTTCTTCCTCCCCCCCCCTTTTCCTCCTCCTCTTCCTTGTCCTCCTCCTCTTCTTCTTCCTCCTCCTGCTCTTCCTCGTGCTCTTCCTCCTGCTCGTCTTCCTTTTCCTCGAGTAGGAGTGAAGAGGAGGAACGAGAGCAGGAGCAGGAAGAGGAGGAGGAGGAGGATGAAGAGGAGAAGGAGGAAAAGGAGGAGGACGAGGAGGAGGAAGGGGAGGAGGCTCTTCTTCCTCCTCCCCTTCTTCCTCCTCCTCCTGCTCGTCTTCCTCTTCCTCGAGCAGGAGTGAAGAGGAGGGGGAAGAAGAAGAAGAGGAGGAAGAAGAAGAAGAAGAGGAGGAGGAAGAGGAGGAGGAAGGGGAGGAGGAAGACGAGCCTCCTCCCCTTCCTCCTCCTTTTCCTCCTTCTCCTCTTCTTCCTCCTGCTCCTCTTCTTCATCCTCCTCCTCTTCCTGCTCCTGCTCTCGTTCCTCCTCTTCCCCTTCTTCCTCCTCCTGCTCCTCTTCCTCCTCTTCACTCCTACTCGAGGAAAAGGAAGACGAGCAGGAGGACGAGGAAGAAGAAGAAGAAGAGGAGGAAGAAGAAGAGGAAGAGGGAAATAACCCTCCTCCTCCTCGTCCTCCTCCTTTTCCTCCTCTTCTTCTTCCTCGTCCTCCTCCTCTTCCTCCTCCTCTTCTTCCTCCTCCTCCCCCTCTTCTTCCTCCTGCTCCTCTTCACTCCTGCTCGAGGAAGAAGAGCAGGAGGAGGAAGAAGGGGAGGAGGAAGAGGAAGAAGAGCCTCCCCCTCTACTTCTTCTCCCTCCTCCCCCTCTTCCTCCTCCTCTTCTTCTTCCTCTTCCTCGTCCTCCTCCTCTTCTTCCTCCTCTTCCTCGTCCTCCTCCTCTTCTTCTTCCTCTTCCTCGTCCTCCTCCTCTTCTTCTTCCTCCTCCTCCTCCTCTTCTTCTTCCTCCTCTTCCTCGTCTTCCTTTTCCTCGAGTAGGAGGAAGAGGAGGAGGAGGAGGGTTATTTTCCTCTTCCTCCTCTTCTTCTTCTTCCTCTTCCTGCTCCTCCTCTTCTTCCTCCTCCTGCTCCTCTTCCTCCTCTTCCCTCCTACTCGAGGAAAAGGAAGAGGAGGAAGAAGAAGAGGAGGAGGAAGAGGGGGAGGAGGAAGAAGAAGTAGAGGGAAATTATTATTATTATTATTATTATAATTATTATTTCCCTCTACTTCTTCTTCCTCCCCCCCCTTGTCCTCCTCTTCTTCTTCCTCCTCCTGCTCTTCCTCGTGCTCTTCCTCCTGCTCGTCTTCCTTTTCCTCGAGTAGGAGTGAAGAGGAGGAAGAGGAGCAGGAGGAGGAAGAAGGGGAAGAGGAGGAACGAGAGCAGGAGCAGGAAGAGGAGGAGGAGGAGGATTAAGAGGAGAAGGAGGAAAAGGAGGAGGACGAGGAGGAGGAAGGGGAGGAGGCTCTTCTTCCTCCTCCCCTTCTTCCTCCTCCTCCTGCTCGTCTTCCTCTTCCTCGAGCAGGAGTGAAGAGGAGGGGGAAGAAGAAGAAGAAGAGGAGGAGGAAGAGGAGGAGGAAGGGGAGGAGGAAGAAGAGCCTCCTCCCCTTCCTCCTCCTCTTCCTCCTCCTCTTCCTCCTCCTCTTCCTCCTCCTCTTCCTCCTCCTCTTCTTCTTCTTCTTCCTTCTCCTCTTCTTCCTCCTGCTCCTCTTCTTCATCCTCCTCCTCCTCCTCTTCCTGCTCCTGCTCTCGTTCCTCCTCTTCCCCTTCTTCCTCCTCCTGCTCCTCTTCCTCCTCTTCACTCCTACTCGAGGAAAAGGAAGACGAGCAGGAGGACGAGGAAGAAGAAGAAGAGGAGGAAGAAGAGGAAGAGGGAAATAACCCTCCTCCTCCTCGTCCTCCTCCTTTTCCTCCTCTTCTTCTTCCTCGTCCTCCTCCTCCTCCTCCTCCCCCTCTTCTTCCTCCTGCTCCTCTTCTTCATCCTCCTCCTCCTCCTGCTCTCCTTCCTCCTCTTCCTCTTCTTCCCCCTCCTCCTTGTCCTCCTCTTCTTCTTCCTCCTCCTCTTCCTCCTCTTCAAGAAAAGATGGAGGGATGATGTCACATGTTTCTCCTGGAGTGAAGGAAGAGGATGTCTTCTTCTTCCTCCTCTTCCAGGAATAGGAGGACAGGAACATGATTCTTATCCTTATTTCCAGTGAGACGTTTACTAGGAAGTAAAGGAGTCCGTCTTTATTCCTCTTCCTCTCTTCCTCCAGGCAAAGACCTCCTCACCGTTTTATTCCTCCTTCTGAGGGCGTGGTCTTTTTTGCAGGAAGCATTTCCTTCCTCCTCTTGAAGGAGAGGAGGCAGGGAGAGGAGGACATCTTTCTCCTGCACTTCCTCCTCCTCCTGGAAGATAAATGAAGGAGCAGCTGAAGATGATGATGGTCTCCCCTCCTCCTCCTTTATACAGGTGGAGAGATGAGGATGGTCTTTTTCCCTTCAAAGAGGAGGAGGAGGAATGAAGACCAAAGTTTTCTGCTTCACTGTCTAGAAGAAAGACGAGGAAAGACAGGAAGTCTTTTTGTTTGTCCTTTTCCAGGAAGAGCAGGAGGAAGAAGACAAAGAAAAAGACCATCCTCTTCCTCGTCTTTCTTTCTTTGTTGCTAGAAGGAAGTAGAAGACAGTGGTCTTAATTCTGTGTCCTCTGTGGAAGACCATCTTCATCTTATTCCTATTCTTCATCTTCCAGGAGGAGGAAGTGAAGAAAACGCTCCCTCGCTCCGCTCCTGGAAGAGCAAGCGAGGAGCAGCTGCATGCATAAGGGAGCAGTCAGATGTAAACACATGTCATGCACTGCTGCTTACAGTAAACCCCACAGCGAGCGGCAGCCGCTCTTCATGCTCATCAGTCAGAGCCTGGCGGGACACGACGCAGCTCAGCGACAGTTCCACACACACAGACATACACAGACACACACAGACACACACCCTACACTCGCCACAGAAGGAGACCCGATCCTGAGCGTTCTGTTTCATAAGAATGAGATCAGGTGTGCCGCTGCAGGCTCAGCCTGTGATCTGAGAGTTTCAGCTGTGGCGCAGCCTGATTTGTTTGGATCATTTCAAAGAGCAGCACTCCGATGTAGAACTGATCGAGCGCCTCCTGACTTCCTGTAACCAGAAGTTCACAAGAAGGCGGAAACTTTCAGACCTGAGCTCCAACAAGCCGTGACCTGAAGAGAGCCGTGGTGACTGCAGTGACATCCACAACATCCACACAGCCGCTCAGACGGACTCTCTACAGCATCACTTTGTTTTTAGATTCTGATTTTCTTCCTGATTATTTTTATTGACATAAAAGCAGAAGCCCCAGCAGCCAGTCTGCCTTTTTAACTGGTCTATTTGAATTTCATTAGGTTCTGATCAAGCAGCAGCGAGCTAAACATTCATCATTTCAACGTGTCTTTGAAGTTTTCAAGTATCAAACGTGGTTGATTTAAATGTTTCCTCTCTTCATTTTAAAACATGTTTGTTGCTATCTTGGCTTTAAAATGCTCCCTGAGTCGTGTTTTGGAGGCAGAACATCATGTTTAACCCTTTATATGATGATTAATCGCCCGCTGCGCTGCCCAGAGAGCCACGAGTGAGATCAATCGCACATAATCAGAAATGAAGAGAGGGAACGTTCTCACCAAGTGTGTGATCAATGCGCCGTCGCTCACTGTCTGTGCCTTATTTATTTTAACGTATTCATCATTTCCCTGATCTGTTGATTTCTATTGTATTTTATTATTAAAGCACTTAGAGCATTAGAACTAAATGTTTTGTAGCACCTGATTGTTAATAAAAAATCAATGTGTTATTTAAGCCTAATTGTCGTTCATTCACTCACTCGTACATCTTCGTCTTACCTGACACGGTGCTGCAGGAGGCGTCGTCACATAAACCTGAAAAATTAAAACATTTAAATTAACATCTAAACGCAGCTGGTTTGAACTGGAGCCTCTTTGCTTGGTACATGTGAGCATCCTGTAAATCTGCAGCTTTCAGCACAGCCAGCGTGTGAGTGTGTGTGCGAGTGTGTGTGTGTGTGAGTGTGTGTGTCAGCATCTTTTTATTGTGAGGAGTTGTTTTAAAAGTGCTGAGCTGCAGCAGGAGCGGTTCTTACGGTGACATGTGGAACTCACCCTGTTGTCTCTGCGCAGCGCGAGCTGTTCGACATGGAGCCGTGGGAGCGGCCGCGAGAGGAGTTCAGGCTCCACAAGAAGCTGGGCGAGGGACACTTTGGAGAGGTGTGGGAGGCCCTGTGGACAACGGAGAACAAGAAGGTGGCCATAAAGACGCTGAAACAAGGTACACTCAACACACAAATGTCTATGTTTGTTTGTTGTCCTGCAGACTGTGGTACAGGCACAACACAGAAACTCCACGTAGGCCCCGTTCACACTGGAGAACGTCAATCC
Organism: Parambassis ranga; assembly: GCF_900634625.1. Classification (NCBI taxonomy): domain Eukaryota; kingdom Metazoa; phylum Chordata; class Actinopteri; family Ambassidae; genus Parambassis; species Parambassis ranga. The sequence continues at coordinate 1,651,624 of NC_041028.1, read as the reverse complement.
ACACACGTGTCCACGTGGGATATATCCAGATACGGCCCGAATCCCGCTCTAGCCGTATTGATTTCCCCAGTGTGAACGGGGTCATCATGTCTCGAAATGAAGCGGTGCAAGCAGCTAATTGAAGCCTCGGTGCAGAATCCGTGTCTCCCCCTTGTGGCAGGGAGAGCAATCACACAAACTCTCACAGCTGATCTTGCAAGGTTCTCAGAGAGCACTGTGGGAAATGTGTCACCTACACTGATACCCCGTTCACACTGGGGAAATAAATCTGGCTAAAGCGGGATTAGGGCCGTATCCAGATGTATCCAGATGTTTTTTTCTGAGTGTGAACACCTCGAATCCGGCTGTATCCAGTTTGATTTCAATCCGGCTAGATCCACCTACAAGAGGTGGATCTAGCCGGATTGGCTCAAATGTGACTCAGGTGTGAACGCAAATGTGGCTAGCGACGTGACACTTCCGGTTAGCAACATGCTAGTGGTTTTAGCGATGTGCTACTTCCAGTACAAAAAACGCATGCGCACACGCGGTCCTACTGCGGCCTGAACGGACGCTGTATATTACGAGGCGACACCTAGTGGTTTGGAGGACCGCAAACAAGCCAGCTTAAGCCGGATTGAGTGCGGACACGCTTGTGTGATAGCCAGATTTCAAAATAGGTCTGAACGTATCCAGCTAGCTCTAGCTGGAATGACTTTCTCAGGGCCTGAGTGACTTTGATGTGAGTGAAGTGTTTATAGTAAACAGTGGGCCTGGATTATTTTATCTTCTTTAAACAGTTCACACTGCTTTGACCTTCAGCAGCTCACCATGACGGCAGGGCCATAGCTCCATTTTAAAATGGAGGTCTGTGGGGACTGACTCACTTTTGGAGCCCCCACAGGCCACAGAGGGAACTGCATTTTTTGACACTATTTCTGAGCCTGGGATGTAACAAAGGTTTAGCCAGCAGTGGGTCAGTCTTAGTGAAGACAATGTTCTGACTACAGCTGCAAGGAAGGCTGGATTAAAAGTTACACACTGACAGACAGACGAAGAGAAGTGGAGGTTAATAAAAGAGAGAGAGTGAGAGGGAAGCTGCTTAAACACGAATCAGTGATGTGTTGGAGAAAACTGACGAGGGGGTGGGGGAGGGGACAGACCAAACAAAGGTACCAACATTTGTCTTCCTCCAGAGGACACAAAGCAGGACGAGTTTGTGAAGGAGGTCCAGGCGCTGAAGAGCCTCCATCACCCGAAGCTGATCCAGCTGCTGGCCATGTGCTCCAGAGGAGAGCCGGTCTACATCGTGACGGAGCTGATGAGCAAAGGAAGCCTCAAGTCCTACCTCTCCTGTGAGTACACACACACAGACACACACACAGAGTTAGAGCGCAGCGGCAACATGGTGGCTCTGCAGGGGTTAATGAGCTGAGTGCTTCCTGTCTCAGTCAGAGGAGGCTCTGCTGGTTCTTCAGCCTTCAGCCTCTACCTCAGATTTCTGTTTTCTTTTTTTTGGAAATTCCTCAGAAAGAGTATTTAGACCGAGTGACGTTAAATCTCTCCTTAAATCCAAAGCAACTGGAATTATAATCTGTGCTCTGGCAGCTCCGCTCAGGAGAGAAATATTGTTCTGACATCTTACAAAAGGCTTTAATCACAGAGGGTCTTAGTGAGCGGACGGGAGGGGGCTGCATCGCATATTTGTCATGCCAGAGGACGCTTTTTATTCTTCATATCCTTACTGGACTTATCTGCAGAGAACCAGCTCCACACTCGTACTGAAATGTCCGCTGTGCCCGAGCGGTTCCTCCTTCAGCCATGGAAACATGGAGCTGCTGTGTGTAAATAACAACAACCCAGCAGAACAGTGTGTCATTGTTTCAGGTGTACACTGCATCCTGGGCAGCCTGTGGTGCTGCTGCAGCAATAAAAGCTGTCTGACTGATGGGTGTAGCTCAGACTGAAAGGTTCCTAATACATGTTCAAAGATACACTCTTAATATGTCAGGAAATGAGGCGTCCTGTCAGTCTTGAGGCTCGGTGGGAGGCTCCAGGACGCTCTGACCGCCGCCATGTTGGCAGTGTCACATCCACCAAAACTCCAAATATGGACAAAGAGCCAAGCACGAGTGGGGTTTAGGGGGGCGGGCGATCGTGGAAGCAGGAAACACACACCCTGATACGGCAACCGCCTGTCACTCAAAGCAGCAACGCCCATAATTATGCGTAATTTTAAGTCTGAATATAATTAAAACGAGTGAGTTGTAAAAAAAATTCACCCCCCTACAGCCGACACTAGAAGAGAACCTATCATCTGAGACCAGAGTGGTTTTTGTACCAGGCTGTAAACATGTTCTGCTGTGAAGTTTTAACATGGGAGTCTATGGGAAATGACTCGCTGCTGGAGCCAGCCCCCAGTGGTTGCGGCGTGAATTACAACTATTTGACACTTCCGCATGGGCTTCAAGTCTGAGCCCCGAAGGTCAGAGCTTAGCTTAGCCCCCTCTGTGAAAACGTCAGATTTTATAGAACATAACTAGTTTTATTGATGAAGCTCACAACGTTTTACCTTAGAAAAAAAAGCTTCCACAGAAGGAATGAGGATAAATCTAAGTCTAGTCTTATGACTGTGTGTGTGTGTGTGTGTGTGTGTGTGTGTGTGTGTGTGTGTGTGTGTTTGTGTGTGCGCTCTCAGCTGCTGAAGGCCAGGTGCTGACCTCAGCTCATCTGATCTACATGGGCAGCCAGATAGCAGAGGGCATGGCCTACCTGGAGGACAGGAACATCGTCCACAGGGACCTGGCTGCCAGGAACATCCTGGTGGGAGACGACCTGGTCTGCAAGGTGGCCGACTTTGGACTGGCTCGGATCATTAAGGTGAGCTGTGACAGAAGGGAGGGCGGAGGTTAATTTTAGAACAGCGCAGGGTTCTTTTCAAATATGAGCTGTGTTTCTGTAAAGACTGCCTGTCTACAATATTCACCCACACCTGACACACGGCAGCTCCATGAAGGAGGTGTTTACTCACAGCATCTTCACCCGTGTCTCCTCCTCCTCCTCCTCTCTGCAGGACAGCGTGTATAGAGCCAGTAAGAGCACTAAGATCCCCGTGCGGTGGACGGCGCCCGAGGCGGCCATTTACCAGCACTTCTCTGTGAAATCAGACGTGTGGTCGTTCGGCGTGCTGCTGTACGAGATGATGTCGCGAGGCAAAATGCCTTATGAAGGTACGGCTCAGGTTTGCGTCATGTGGATTCTTCTGTTCTGTTTGTGCCTGAAAAACAAAGAAGAAGAAGAAGAAGAAATGAGCAGCCGGCTCTTCCTCACTGCTTTCATATGTCTTCCCTTCAGGGAAAAGCAACAAGGAGGTGTTGGACCTGCTGTCGTCGGGGTTCCGGCTGCCCTGTCCGACGCGCTGTCCACAGAACATTTACCGCATCATGATGGACTGCTGGGCGGCCGAGCCCTCGAAGAGGCCGTCGTTCCACGCCCTGCACAGCCAGCTGGACACGATATACGCCAGGATATATTTCAAGACCATAGAGGTGTAGACAGAGGAGGAGCCTCTGCACACAGAGGGGTTTTTAGTCACTACAGGGTACTCTCAAAAACTCTGAGAGGAGCAGAAGGAAAGTCCAGTATGGAGCCGACGCCAAATCAAAGGCCAGGACAGAGACAGACTGAGTAAATCCACTCCACTGTTTTTAACTCCTTTGTTTCTGTGTTTTATAACGGATGATGATTTGTTATGTGCCATGTCTGCGTGCGCGCACACACACACGCACACACTCACAGGCCAGGACTTCACTGAATGACCATGAAGCTGAAGTGAGATTATGTGCAATAATGAATAAATGCTAGCTGTTAGCCACGCTGTGATGAAGCCATGGTGACTGCTGCAAAGTTTCAGAACTCCTCAAAGCAAACATCAGCAGCTTCAGCGGACACGCAGGATCCTTATTTTATAGTCCTTTAAAGGAGCAGTCTGAAATTTTTCTTCAATCCAATCTGCTGATATATTCATACATTTGGTTCATCTGACTGTAGAGAACATGAAGTGAATTTAACTTAATCATTAAACTGGGATTCTTTATCACTACAGGGTTAATTGGACATTTAAACCTGTGTAGCAGGGATGCTAACAGAGCAGACGTCTCTCTGTTCATACCTTCAGCTCATTGGCTGATGCCAAAGTTCTCATTTTAAGGTCGCTATCGTACTGGTGATAAGGTTGATACGACTGTGATGTCTCTATATTGACTATGGTGCTAGCCTAGCTTAGCATAATGACTGGCAGTATGAGGAGATGTCTCCATACAGACTCAGAGATGAGTCTTGATGGATACTTTTGTAGAATTCTAACTATGACACCGTGGATTCTGATTGGTCAACTGCAGCATTCTGGCCGTTACTTCTGAAGAACACGCTGCTGCTAAGGACAAGTCCAATCTAAACTTTGTGTCATTTCTTTGTGATCGATTAGATTCATTTTTGACAGTGACATCACAGTGGTAACAAGCTTCTTATCCAACGCTGTGTTAAGAATAAAACAGCAACTTCAGTGTTGGAATATTTCCCCTAAAAACCATTAGATGAAGTCAACAAAAGATTTCAGTCAAATGTTCGGGTGGTGTTTCCCCCCTGTGCCCCATCACATGATGCCATAAATAAAGACTTCAGCATCAGAACAGCTCCCCAGCGCATGTGAAAGCATGTTAACGTGCAGACTTTAGCATGTTAGCATGCTAATTAACATGCACCCTGACATTCTGCAGTGACGTAATATACTAAATAAACAAACACTCAGCATGCAGACAAAGTCCAGCTTAGACCTGAGAGAGGGTCTAAAACAATGGCCACTGTTCAGAGGATTAACCCTTCCTCTCATGAGACGACATGACCTTTTCTCTGGCGCCACTCTCAGGACAAAGCCTGAATGACAACAGTCACCTGTTTCCCTGCATCATGACGCCTCAAATGTGGCTCCACTGATTTATGTTTTTCTTGTTATGAACCCACAAGTATTTTGTTCTTCTGTTACAGGGGTTAATGAAGGTGTTATGTGTCTAAACTGTTTTTTTTTTTTTTTATCTTTGCGAGATGCATTTATTGGTGACTAAACCAGTGCTTGAAAAGCCAGCGGGCCACAGTGCTTTGTGTACGGGCCTTCCGTCACTGAAGCTCTTCTAGAGGCCTACAAATAACGGCCAGTTACAACTCGAGTGCCTATGTTTACAACACAGACTCTGTACACCGTATGAAACCACAACCGCCGAGGCAGACGGACCTGCACGGAGAATCGGCCAGATTCAGAGGACTCTCAGTCGGGTAGGAAGGAGGATTTCTGCACCACTAAATTGCAACATGCAATGCAATACGACCACAATGCAACTCTGGTCCTTTATGCATGAAATCTGCAGCAGACAAAAGCCAAGTTCAGGAAACTTGAGCCATAATCACCATATCACAGACCTGTGTGTGTGTTTGTACCTGTGTGCAGGCAGGTGTAAACACCAGTGATGCAAAGAATAAAATATTTTAAATATTGTTTTGAAACTCGTTTGTGCAGCAGTTTTATTTCCCACAAATAATCCTGGTTCAGTGTGACACAGAGCTCCAGGAGTGGATCTTCTTACTTTGCTGTGTAACTCGTCTGTCTTGACCCTCAAGGCCCCCCTAACGCCGACCTCATCGCCCTTCATCAGACTGTACAGACCCTTAAACAGCCTGGACCAGAACCTGAACCATGATGACCAGCAGACACCCAAACTGCAGCACTACTCCTGCTCACCTCCTTCTCACCGCCTACGTTTTGGCAGCAGATTTGAAAATGAAGCTTCCCTGCAGCTCGTACGAGGACAAATATTTGGCTCCGTTTATTTCTTTGGAATCTGTCAGAGCAAACGGCTAGGAAGTGCAAACTACTTCTGGTAAGTAACCTGTCATCTGACCAGGTGAGTGTCACAATCACAGATCATCAGATTTCCCGACAACATGAAGACATATTCACCTATCGGCAGAGGTGGAGGAAGTACTGAAGGTCGGTACTTAAGTAAAAGTACAATTACCCAGCAAAATATATACTCAAGTAAAAGTAGAAGTGCTGCATCAACAATCCTACTTAAGTAAAAGTCTTAAGTACTTTTAAATGTACTTAAAGTATTCAAAGTAAAAGTACTCACACACTGAATATATATGACTGATTTCCATTGCAAAGGATGTGAACAGGTTAAAATAATCAAAGTCAAATGGACCATGTGTAGTTAATGTCCATGTTGAGTCCAGAAGCAGCTGTGGACAGGTCTGTGTGTCATGAGGCAGGCTGTGGGCATCAAGTGAACAGAGAGGCTGCTGATAACAAACAGGCATTCAGCATGTTTACTGTGTCAGTGTTCCTGCTGTAGATTCATGTGATGATTCATGTTCATCATTCATGGATGGACCTGTGTTAGCAGACAGCAGCTAACTAGTTAGCTCACTGAGCCAGAGCACCGGCATCATGACTGAGGCTCATTATAGAAACACAGCTGGCAGCGTGACACCAGCTCCATGCAGAGTCTGACCTCACATCAGTCCAGCACTGTGTTCATCACATGGAACAAGGAACTACAGACACTGGAGACATGTAGTGGAGGAGAAAGGACAGGGGACAGCTGCAGCATGGAGTCAGAGGAGAAAGTATGAGCTGTTATAGTATATTAAGCTCCTCTGTTCCTCCAGCAGCAGAGAGGGCAAAGTGTGCGGTTTATGACGGCGCTCAGAGAGAAGGCGGGGTTCTTCCTACTTATGGGGAAGTTCTTCTCTGTTCGCGGCAGTCACACTGAACAGCATTAACTCCGCTGCTCCACTTTCTGAGAAGCATTCCGCGCAATCCTGGCGCTGCATCATCTACCTGCCTGACAGGTGCGGAGAGCTGCGCAGACGCAGAGGGAGGCTCGGCGGCCTGTCGCGGTTATCTATGGGTGAGTGTCTCCGAAAAACGTGCCCGTGTCTGGAGTCACTATGGCAGAGGATATTCAAGGACAAAAAGCCTGCTCCAGGAGGAGGAGGAGGAGGAGGAGGAGGAGGAGGAGGTGATGGCAGCAGCGGCAGCGGCAGCAGCAGCCGTGACCGCGGCGGCGAGGACAGACCACCGAGCCAGCCGTCCACGGCGCAGGAGCGAGTGACCGAGGGCGGCTCTATCTACACGGCGATGTGGCCGTTTGAAGCCCGGCATCAGGAGGAGCTGTCGTTCCAGGAAGGAGACCTGTTCAGTGTCGTCAGCCGCAACGGAGACTGGTGGACGGCGCGGAAGATCGACAAGAACGGGCGCGTCCTGGACAGCGGGGTCGTTCCCAACAACTACCTGGCGAGGGCGGAGTCCCCGAAGACGCAGCCGTGAGTGTCCTGGTCTGTCTGAAGGTGTCATTACGCACGTAAACCATAGTGAACAGATCGATGTCGTCATTCTAACATTAATGTTTATATGATGGTTTAATACGAGAGCATGTAAACAAACATGTTCCTGCAGCGCGCCCCCAGCGGAGTCCTGCAGTAACAGTCCTGGAGGTTTAGGGACATTCCACAGCTCTGACACGATCTGCTGAATCTGCGCTCCTTCTCAGCGACATGAATCACTTCAGTATCTTGTTATCAGTAACCTGAGGACAGTTCTACCCGTCCGACTCCTCCGTTCAGTCTGTCAGGTGCAGCAGCATGAAGTGCCAACACCTTTCTTACTGCAGCGCATAATGACGCAACCATGACGCAGCAGCCGTGACTTCTTCTTTTCTTCTCATGTCTCTCGCTGCAGTTTGTTGCTGCAACAGAATGAGAAGTGTGGATATTCCCAAGTGTTAACAGCTGCTCCAAAAATAAGACGCAATAAATAAGCTTGAAGTGTGTGTGTGTGTGTGTGTGTGTGTGTGTGTGTGGAGTTGATGTGTGACTGATGATTAAGCCAATATTACATTTCTCCATAATCCTGCAGTATTGTATCATGAAACTCTCTGCGGTGATAGGGGAGACCATAACAATAACAACAATAATCCAGTGAAATATCTGCTGCAGTTTATTTATCGTGATTTTTTAAAAATGCAAAATCTCTCAAAAATTTGGATTTTTGTGCCAATTTAACCTTACAATTCTCCATAATCCTGCAGTATTTATTCATGAAACTCATTGTGGTGATAGGGGAGACTTTCTTTAACAATATTCCCATAAAATATCTGCTGTAGTTTCTATGGTTTATTTATTGTGATTTTTTAAAATGCAAAATCTCTCAAAAATTCGGATTTTTGTGCCAATTTAACCTTACATTTCTCCATAATCCTGCAGTATTTTTCATGAAACTCACTGTGGTGATAGGGGAGACTTTCTTTAACAATAATCAGGTAAAATATCTGCTGTAGTGTTTATGGATTATTTATAGTGATTTTTTTAAAATGCAAAATTTCTCAAAAAATTCGTATTTTAGTGTTTTTCTAGGCCACTACATTTTCTAGAAAATTTGCTAGGATCTAATAGTCGGCCTCTGACCAGTCGGCCCCTGACCAGTCGGCCCCTGACCAGTCGGCCTCTGAATAGTCGGCCTCTGAATGTGTCTCACATGTGAAGAAATGGCTTTCATGGTCCCCTTTGTCTCTATGCAGGTGGTTTTATGGGACCATGAACCGCTTCGAGGCCCAGAGCCATTTGATGGGACCAGGAAACGAGGAGGGAGCTTTTCTCATCCGACACAGCGAGAAGAACGACGTCGGATATGTTTTATCAGGCAAGATATAAAGAGGAGGAGGAGGAGGAGGCAGTTTCACTTCAGTTCAGAAAAACGCCACCTTCACACAGAGCCGCACTAAAGACCCCCTCTGTATTTCACTTATTCTTCTTGTTCACAAAGACTTCGAATGAAACCAGCATAACACAAAGGACATGCCAGTAGTGCTCAGTAAGGCATGCCTGGTTCTAATATTGACTCTGGGATATTCTGCCATCACTCACACACACACGAACAGTTAGTCTGGTTTGGTGTGAATACACAGATTGAATAATCAGCTGCAGATCAGCATCAAGATGTCACCTTACCATCACATTGGAAATGAGTATGAATTAACGTGGTGTGAATGTCTCTGCAGTGCGGTCACTCAACCAGGTGAAACACTTTAAGATCAACCACACAGAGGAGAGTGATTTCCACGTGGAGCTGCACCACCACTTCACCTCTCTGATTGACCTGGTGGAGTACTACTGCTCCAACAGCCTCAACAACACCGTCAGACTGGGGATCCCCTGCAAGAGGGTGAGGCAGGACACATGCTGGTCCTCTCTCTGTCCTTTTCCTTCCTCATGAGTGTGTGTTTGTGTTCGGGTGAAAACAGGAATTATGGATCAGCAGCTGTCATTTCTGACAGATTGCCACATCACTGAGCTTCACGTCGCTTCCTTTCAGCTGTAACAACTGTCCCGTGCTGCTTTTGTCATCCTCAGAAAAAGCCTGACACGCCGGATCTGTGTCACTTCACTGTGGATGAGTGGGAGCTCCCCAAAGAGGAGTTCACCCTGGAGGAGGAGCTGGGCAACGGATACTTTGCGGATGTGTACCGCGGACGCTGGAAAAACCACATCAACGTCGCCATCAAGGTCCTCAAAAATGGTACGTCTTACCATCAGCAGGTCGATGCTTCAGGGCTTGGAAACATTTCTGCAGCCTCCTGTGGCCGCTGCATGTCAGATGAGCTGTTAGTGACAGATCGTACCACCAAGGCTGCAGGAAACAGTGACGGACGGGAAGGTTTTAGCTCGTTAGACTTCCAGAAAAACAACAGCAGTGGTCAAAGCTGTCCACCCTCCTTATCTTCCCGTCATAGCAATAATAGTGAAGAAAATGGTGGAGAAGTTTGTTTAATGTGAGAAGATTTCGTCAGGTTTCAGATTCTGGATTATGTTTTGTTTCAGATTAACAAACTGCCTGGTTCCAGGAGCTGGGCAGACAGACAGTGAACTGGACTGAACTGACTGACATGCTGTAAGCGACACTCCCGTGTGTGGCTTACTCATCAGCTGACTCACACACCGTTCACACACTGTTAGCACAGTGCTAAGCTGGATAGCTATTGATATTATGAGGGATTAAAACAATGAATACAGAGCACGCTGGGCCGCACTGATGCTGAAACCAGGTGTGGTCGAACAGATGTTTCCCCATTGATACATTTCAACTGGCCGTACAGGCAGCATAGCGATGTGAGGAATCACAGTGACACACTGATAAACTATTTGTGAGAGAGAGAGAGAGAGAGAGGTCACCGGCTTTAAAACCAGCAGGCGACTGATCTGATCAACCTGCTTTACTCTTTGAAGCTATAATTACCTCTAAGCAGGAAGTGAATACCTTCATGTGTCACAGTGTTTCACAAACAATTAAACTATGATCTCTGTCTTGGTGTGGTTGTGGAGCAGCCATGAAGCACCGCTCACCTGGTTTCCGGTTTAAACAATCGGACATTTCTTGTGATGCAGATGCATGCACAGCGGCCGTTTCTTCGGCCTGGGCGTGTGAAAGAATGAAGTGAAAAGAAATCCAGAGAAGCTCCCTAAAAATGATCTGGGTCACCCCCTGGTGGCTGCCTGCGGTATAGGTTCAAAGTTGTTTTTCATACATTTCTATTTAACTTTACTACAGTTGGAGGACATGGATCAGTGTGTCTGTGGTCCTCATGTCCTCCTGACAGGTTTGAAAACTAGAAATAAAAAAATGACCCCTGTCAGTTTTAAGGAGAGGAATAGATGTGTGAGTCTGGGGTTCCTGCCTCCCTGATGCCATGAGCTGCTTTGTTTTCAGCGGCTGTAAGTGCAGCTTCTCTTCCTCTTTTGACTCTCTGTTCCTCTGTTTTGTAAACCTCCAGCTTCTTTGTTGCCATCGTTCTTTCTTCCTCTCCAGACAAAGACATGAATCATCGTGAGTTTCAGAGGGAAGTTCAGATCCTGAAGAGCCTTCGTCATCGTCACCTCATCTCCCTGTTTGCTGTCTGCACAGCGTCCGTACCTTACTACATCATCACCGAGCTGATGGAGAAAGGCAGCCTGCTCAGCTTCCTGAGAGGTGAACCTTCAGTGGCAAATTATATGGATCGATAATGATTGATAAGGCAGATCAGACACTAGAAAAACAACAGGATGAACCACATCTCTGGTGTAAATGTTTCTTTCTGTGCCTCCCCGTCTCAGGTTCAGAGGGTCAGCTTCAGAACCTGGCCTCGCTCGTTGACATGGGTGCCCAGGTGGCTGATGGGATGTCATACTTGGAGGAGAAGAACAGCATCCACAGAGACCTGGCTGCTCGAAATGTCCTGGTGGGAGAAGATTACATCTGCAAAGTTGCAGACTTCGGGCTGGCCAGAGTCATCAAGGTCCGTCGGAGAGGAGGAGGAGGGAGGGATGAAGGGAGGAAGAGGTAGAGCATCAGATTGATGTTTTTCTTCTCCGTGCAGGAGCCGTTCTACATCACAGAAGATAAGAAGATTCCATACAAGTGGAGCGCTCCTGAAGCAATCAGCCACGGAAAGTTCTCCAACAAGTCTGACGTCTGGTCCTTTGGTGTTTTGCTCTACGAGATCATCACCTACGGAGGCGTTCCTTACCCAGGTGAGTGTGTGTCTGTGTGTGAATGACGAGCACAGACGTGTTCAGTCTCACACACACACACACAGGTGTGAGTAGCAGCTGATTTACAGCAAGATTATTCTTAGAAACACTGCGTATGTTTGGGTTTAACCACCTTCTATCACTTCTGCTTTCCCCCGTCTGACCCTCAGCGTTCAGTAACCAGGAGGTGTACCAGCAGGTGACAAAGGGTTACAGGATGCCGGTGCCGTCCAAATGTCCAGACTTCCTCTATCAGATCATGCTCAAGTGTTGGAGCGCCGAGCCGGCGGACAGGCCGGACTTCAAGTCCCTCAAGGTCCAACTGGAGAGCTATGAGCTGGAGTGACCGCCTGCAGGATGCACTCATGGCCACAGAGGGGCAGCAGAGAGTCGGACTGAGCGGGACTTTAAAAAAAAGCCTGGTGTATTATATTCCGTCCATTAGGGCTGCAGAGATTATTTTTATGGAGCCGAAACCATTTGGCAGACTTAGAAACTATTTTTGAAACAATCTACAGTCACTGCTTCTGTCTCCGGTTCGATTTTTCTATGTTTCTATGTAACAAAAAGACGCAGACCAAGAACACTACTTCAACATCTGGATGGACCAACGACCAATCAACCACACACGTGCTGTACCACTAAACAACAAACATGTCTGTGTTCAGCTGCAGTAGACGAGTGATTCACACGTTCAGCTGTGAAACATGTCAGGAAGCAGTCCTGGCATAAAGTCTTACTTCCCTGTAATATCCACTTTGACCAGCGAGGGGCAGCGCAGCCACACAGATCTGAGGACAGTCCTACTTTTTCCTTCTCAGTATTTATATGAAAACATGAATGTAAAACTATAAACACATGTTTTCAGTGTCATCAGTGACATTATTTTAAAACGCTTTCCAACCAGTTTAAATGTTTCAACCAGTGTACATGCACGGCAACATGTTTTATTTCCAGCCTGATCTGTAACTGATTTACTGCCATCTTCAATCACATGACGTCTTATCAGAGCCTTGTTGAAAAACCCATAAAACAGGTGCAAAGGATGCGACTTCTGAACAGGCCTCGTCTGTCTTTACAGCGTTTTTTATGTGCTGTGATTTTCACGTCATGTAAATAATGTCATAAACTTCAAGGGTCACAGCTGTTGGTTTCAGGCAGGAGTCTGTTGTGGGTGTTAATGGAGACAAAGTGTTTGTGTTTCCAGGACGTCTGTGAGTCGTCTCTGCTGCTGGACTTAACCCCGTCAGCAAACATTCAACTCCACAATAAACTGAGGAGACGTTGAGGGTCAAAGGTCACGCTGACCGCTTTCTTTTAGCCTTTAATCTAAAATATGTCTCTGAACAGCTCATTATTCGGTCGCTTTGTCCACACACACACACACACACTGACACACTCTCACTCACTCACACACACACACACTGACACACACACACACACACCTGAAACCACATATGGGCATTACCACGACCAGGTGCTGCATGAAGCTGTATGTTTGTGATGGTGTGTGTGTGTGAGTGTCTGTGAGTGTGTGTGTCAGTGTGTGTGTGTGAGTGAGTGTGTGTCAGTGTGTGTGTGTGAGTGAGTGTGTGTCAGTGTGTGTGTGTGAGTGAGTGTGTGTGTGTTTGAGTGAGTGTGTGTCAGTGTGAGTGAGAGTGAGTGTGTGTGTGTGTGTGTGAGTGTGTCAGTGTGAGTGAGAGTGTGAGTGTGTGTGTGAGTGAGTGAGAGTGTGTGTGTCAGTGTGAGTGAGAGTGTGTGTGTCAGTGTGAGTGAGAGTGTGTGTGTGTCAGTGAGTGTGTGTCAGCGAGTGTGTGTCAGCGAGTGTGTGTGTGAGTGAGAGTCTGTGTGTCAGTGAGTGTGTGTGTGTGTGAGTGAGTGAGAGTGTGTCAGTGAGTGTGTGTGTCAGTGAGTGTGTGTGTCAGTGTGTGTGTGTGTCAGTGTGTGTGTGAGTGAGTGAGTGAGTGTGTGTCAGTGTGTGTGTGTGTCAGTGTGTGTGTGAGTGAGTGAGTGTGTGTGTGTCAGTGTGAGTGTGTGTCAGTGTATCTGTGTGTGTCTCTGTCCTGCAGCGTCACGTTGCCCTGTTAACCTACTTCCTTTACATGAATGGGGGCGGGTCAGAAATAGACACGCTCTCAGTTTGGTCTGACTCAGATGGACTGACCGACCTCAGCAGCAAAACTCTGACACTCAGACTCTGATCTCCTCAGACTGTGAGCGCCGCGGCCTCGCTGGGGTCCCGTCCATGATAAACATGGCGGCTATAAACCACTGCGAGCTGCAGTGGACTGCAGGCGGGCAGAGGAACAGCAGCAGAGTAAAGAGCTGTGAAACACATTTTACTGGACAAAAGTATGTGGACACGCAGGCAGCACGTGTCTACTGGCCTCCATGTTGAAAATGTCCAGCTCATTTTCAGGACATTTGTCCATAAACTGTCAGCACGCGTGATTGACGACTCATTGATAATCAATCAATAATGTAAACAATCATCAGCTGCAGATCTGGTAGACCATTACATTTCCACCTTTACAACTAAAAACGTGTCCATTTACTTTTGGCCATCCGAGCCATAAAAGACCATCAGCTTCCTGTTTCTGGCTGCCTGCATTTGGATTAATCAGGTGTTTAGGCGGCCTCAGCCACTGCCAACATGGTGACGGTCAGAGCTTCCCACACAGACCCAAACCTACGCATCACAGAAGCCACACTCGTATTTACCTACAAACTCTGGTCTAAAATTAACCCATAAATGACAACAACAAAGAAGGTCACACACCGACCGCAGCCACACAAACATCAACTTCCTCTTCTTTTTTTACGTTTCTGAGAATCATCGATCATTTTAGGAAACTTAATCTGTCGTTAACGTTTGAGGATCTGTTTTTTTTTCCAAATTAAAACAGGGGGAGGAAACTGTATGTTTCATATCCTGCTCAGGTTGTTAGAATTAACCCTGGTGCTGCTGTAAGCCTCCCACACACTCTGTGCATTAAATAAGCAGAAGCAGAGCGGCAGCTTCTCTCACTCTGTTCTTAAAGTGCAGTGAGGTTTATCCACACAAACACACACAGAGCCCGGCTCTTAGTGTGTGAACACTGCTCAGCTGGAAATCAGCCAGAACTCTGCAGGAATCATCTTGTAAGGATCGGGTGTTCCCGTCCTCACAAACCCACTCACCCCAACATGGCCGACCTGCCCCAGGGCACGGGGCCTCCCAAAGCAAACACACACACACACACAGACACAGACATACAAACACACAGACACACACACAGACAAACACACAGACACACACACACACAGACACACACACAGCCACACACAGACACACACACAGCCACACACAGACACACACACACACACACACAGACACACACATACACACATACAAACACACAGACACACACACAGACACACACAGACACACACACACATACAGACACACACACAGACACACACAGACACACACACACACACACACACAGACACACACAGAGACACACATACAGACACACACACACAGACACACAGACACACACACAGAGACACACATACAGACACACACACAGAGGCACACATACAGACACACACACAGACACACATACAAACACACAGACACACACACACACAGACAGACAGACACACACACACAGACACACACAGACACACAGAGACACACACACACACACAGACACACATACAAACACACAGACACACAGACACAGACACACACACAGACACAGACACACACACAGACACACACAGACACACAGACACACACACAGACACACACAGACACACACAGACACACAGACACACACACAGACACACATACAAACACACAGACAAACACACACAGACACAGACACACACACAGACACACACACACACACAGACACACACACACAGACACACACAGACAGACACACACAGACACACACACACAGACACAGACACACATACAAACACACAGACACACACACACAGACACAGACACACACACAGACACACACACAGACACACACACACACACAGACACACACACACACACAGACACACACAGACACACACACACAGACACAGACACACACACACAGACAGACACACACACACAGACACACACAGACAGACACACACACATACAGACACAGACACACACACAGACACACACACAGACACACACACACACACAGACACACACACACACAGACACACACAGACACACACACACAGACACAGACACACACACACAGACAGACACACACACACAGACACACACACAGACACACACACACACACAGACACACACACACACACAGACACACACAGACACACACACACAGACACAGACACACACACACACAGACACACACACACACACACACAGACACACACTCTGGACACTTCCTAACCTCTCTGGGCTCACAGCAGAAACAGATGAAGCAGGAACAGGTTGGTTCAGTTCTGTGTTTAATTACACAGTGAAATTAAATTATGGATCAGAAACAGCAGCAGCAGCTGATTGGAAACAGAACAGAGTCTAAAAAAACATCTACAAGAACACGAGGTAAAAACAGCTTTTGTGTCTGAGCGAGCAGTTGATTCACTGGACTCTTCATACATGACAAACTTACGGTTGCTTTAAAGCCTCCTGACGCAGACCTCTGTGGCTGTACAGGCCTCAGGATCGGAAGACGTCGGGCATGTTCTGTCAGCACAGGACAGCTGTGAGGACACGCCGGGCAGTGAGACATGCATTCCTGTAAAGGATCACACTGGTTCCTGGTCTGAAAAAGCACCTTGTGCTGTGACAACAAGGACAGTGTGAAACAGAAGGAAATGTCTCTGAGATAAAACTGGAAACGGACACATCAGCAACACACCTCTCCTCAGGTTTTTTTCCTTCTTCCTGATGCGCACACACACACACACACACACCTGCTTTATCAAAGAAGGTGCTGATTTAGAATGATTCTGCAAAAACACACACTTCAACTGTTTCCATTGATGCTGTGGATTCATGAATCCTAACAGAGAAGACCAAGAGTCAGCACAGAACTCAGAACGTTTCCCAAACCACAGAAAAGTGCACAGCAGCACGGGGGGTCTCGTTGAAGGTGTGGGACCTTTAACAGGAAACAAACAGGACGGTGCACCCGATAAACGATGCGTTCAGGGACCCAGCAGCACAGCCGGCCCTCCCCAGGTTCTCATCACCTTCGTGCAGAGTGACCTTTGTACAGACTAAACTTCATAGCAGCTAATATCACAGAGGCAGCAGGGGTGGGACTGGTGAGGTGTCGTCATGTCAACTGGCAGCGGTGTGTGTGTCTGTGTGTGTGTGTCTGTGTGTGTCTGTGTGTGTGTTGCTGTGAGGCACAAACAAACTTCAAAAATGCTTTCATTCATTGAGCAGTTGTTGCCGCTTCAGAGCAGATTAACAGGATGATGGATGATAAGTTTGTGTGTCTGTCGACTTCACAAAAGCTCAACGGGCCAGACTGTTAAAAACACAGAGCTTCAGGCCGTCACTGAGGGTTAGCGAAATGCTAACTACTCTCAGAGACCAACAACCAGATGGAGACACAAAGAGGAACGTGTAGATATAACTGAGATGGTTTTACAGCCTCTCCTATGAAGCAACGTCCTCTGTACCTCCACATGTCGGCCTGAGGAGCAGAGGACGGAGTTCCTGAAGGAGGGGAGGGAGGTGGGGGAGGTGGGGGAGGGAGGGGAGCTCTGCCTCCTCGGCTAATAAAGTGTGTGAGCCTGTTTCACTCTGTGTGTCGTGTGCCTGCGCTGAGGAGGGGAGGAGACACACTTCATCGTTCGGAGGGAAACTAAAGTCACCGAGCAGCCGGTCGGCCTCCGGACACCGCGTCCTCCCTCCGTCCATCCGTCCAACAGCGCCTGCCGTTTCCACGGCGGCCCTGCTTCACAGCCTTTCTCTGGATCTATCCGACCGTCTTCTGCATCTTTGCTGGGAGCTGATTTAACCCAAAGAGTTTGCAAAGGTAAGACATGAAACAGCTTCTTTATCACAGGCGAGGAACAGGCTGAGGTTGTTATGAGGAGACATTTTGTTTTGTTTCCCTGCCTGGAAACTGGAGCTGGTCTATTTCAGTCCACATATGATCGACTGTCATTTCCCTGAAGCACCGAGCAAACTGTCGAGATCTTCACCTTTAAAAACACATTTTCACACATCGTCACACACAGTCGTCCGGAGGCAGAGAACATTACACAGACGAGTTTCTATGTCCTGAATCAGAGCCTGACTCTGACTTGTGATTTCCATTTGAGTCTTGTCGGCCGCTCGCCGGCTTTTTAAGGAAACACTTGGCGTGAGTGCAGCTCTGCTGCCGGACGGCTCCTGTTACAGCAGGCGAAGCACCCGCAGGCCGCACTGCGTGCTGCTCATCACGTTATAAATACAGCCACGACCACACGGGGCCCGTCTGAGAGCGCCTCTCTGACTGAACCTCCGCTCTGAAACCTGCACCAACAACAGACGCACATCTGTGACCGTGCTGCGGAGCAATGACCACAACGCTCATCAGCAGCAGGAATTCCAACATGGCCGCTCTCAACGATGTCACATGGGCTCTAATCAGATATAAATCCACCTAAAGAGCCGAGTCTGATCTGAAAAATCACCAATGATCAGATCTGTGAGGCCTGAAGCCCTGAGGCACATCACCGGACTCCAGACTGGAACACATGTCAAACATCAAAGCAGACTGCAGCCACTGAACGCAACAAACAAACAAACAAACAAACAAACTAAGGTTCCACAAACAGTGGTTAAAGATTCAACTCTGACCTCCTGCATGGCTGAAAACGTGACATCACAGTCCCTCCATACAGCCGGCTCCATGTGTGTCCAGTCTGCCAGCATCAATCCCATGGACCAGCCCCCTCACCTGATCCAGTTATTGATCTTATTGGCATCAGGATCCCTTTCTGTAAGCGCTGCGTGCTGCGAACAGAGCAGCTGACCATATGTCTGTGTTTGGGCTTATGAAGCAGGAGCGGCACATTGTTCTATAGCGGTCATGCTCCAGCCGGGTCTGGAGGTGATGTGGGCCCTCGGGTGTTTGGCCTTGTCGGGACGCCGCCTGCTGACGAGTCATTACTCAGGATTAATAGCTCCACTGGTTGTTGCACCGGCTGCGGGGCAAAGGCTGCTGTTAGACCGCTGTGTTTACAGCAGCCGGAGGCCGGAGCCCTGCACAGAGATATCAGATAAATACAACACACACCAACAGAGCTGCTCTCTGTCAACAGGCTCACCCTCAGGACAGCTCAGAGGCTTTGGCAGCCGAAAAACACAACAGCTGTGTTCCTGTTATTTAAAAGTCTCCACGGGCTTCTGATCAATGCTCTGTAGTTAAAGTAGCTTCTGTGTCTCAGAGTTATTTTCAAACACACCGTTTGTCTCCAAACTCTTTTAATGACTGAACCCGTCATAAAATCCAAGCGAGGAGCGTTCAGAGAAAGAGCCTTTCTGCACCGTCACA